>NC_056736.1:374467314-374517314 GCF_019279795.1 Protopterus annectens | reverse complement strand
TACAGTGTATAAAGTTAGTGTACAAACCCTTTTTAACATGCAAGAATTTTGTGACAGATCACATGAGACACCAGTGTTATTGCCATAACATTGCCACCATTTTGTATGACATATAACCTGTGCACTCCAATTGAAGAACATGCACATCAGGTAGGGGTAAGGTATTGTAAATTATATCAGTACAATAGCCGGGTTGCATGGGGGTGCACACCTGTAAACTGATACTTTGGTAAAGCACCTGTTGATCTCATCACAGCATTCAGTCCTTTTGGGAAGGTATGTATTAGCATGGCACATCTTGACATGGCAATGTTTGCATACTCCTCCTTGAAAAACACCTCCAAATATGTCAGATTGCAAAGCCATCCCCTGTGCACAGCACTCGTCAGATCACCACACCGATTGTGTATTGTATTCCGGTGTGGACTAAGGATTGGCCAATGCAGACTGTTGATTGTGTTCTTGTGAAGTCATCCTTTTGTTCAGTTGGATGTAAGGTGGGGCCATTGTTGTGTGCAATATTGGAATTCCTCTCCATCCACAGCTATACGACAAACACCAGAAGGATTAAAGCCGCAAGAGACCGTTTTTGAAATTGGTCATAATACACTCCAAATCGGCTACAGCCCCAGTTCAAGCTTGTGAACAGCAAACCCAAAGCAAGACACTGTCATCACCCTGCTTCACTGTGTGGGTAGTGTTGTTCTGCTGTTGTGCAGTGCTGTTATTGGGCCAAACTAACATGACCGAATTGCCCTCCAGTACAACTCTTTTGAGTGTGTACCTTTAACTCCTAGTGGGTGTGACCTGAGCCTTTAAAAATGAAGTTATCACCTTACAATTCTAACAAATACTCACTGACAGAGGTTAAATATCAGTATAATTGTGTTTGCCATCATGTATGCTTCAAGATAAAATATTCTGATACCTTGTATGAAGCATGGTTTTGGAATTATTAATGCAAGTATGAACAAGTAATATTTGACGCCTAGAGGAGCAGTAGGAGGTAACTGCAGATGCACCTGGAGGCGTCACTCGGATATAATGATTTCCATTTCCACACATGCTTTTTAAAAAGCTGATGTATTGTTGTCCAGATGTTACCCAGGACTGGATGTTGTTTGTTGTGAGGAACAGCTGCCATCTTCCAAACACACCCTAGAGACAAGACATGGAGACCATGGAAAATTGTTCTTACATGTAGTACACACCCAGTACTTGCCAGAGATGTCTGATACTCCTTCAGTGCTGCTGTATGGCTCCTGGCAGCTTCCCTGCACATTTTTGGTCTTGTATTCTCAACATACTTGTAGGGATGTCCACTTCTTCACAATGTCACTGTTGCACCAAATCTTCAACATCTTTTGATGACTATCTGCACTGTATTCCATGGCATATGCAATGGCTGTGGGTATGTTTCTGTAGCCTTTTCCAGGCTGATACCTTTCTAAAATGTGATCCCTTTGCAGCATGTTAAGCTGTATGTGAACCATGGCTTTTGCTGTAGCAGGCAACTGTGGGTCTATGTTAGGATATCCTTGCTATGTGAGCTGACTGTTATTTGCAGTTAATCCAAGGGTCCATAACTGATGGCAGGTGTGTATCCAATATGATGTATGGCTGTGATTTTATCAAATGCTGCTACACCACTGTATGAGCTTTACCTTGTGCGCACATATGCATCTAGCTTCTTGGACAGTTTTCATGTCACATACTTGTTCCCCTCACAGATTTGTTTGTTTCACAATTACATTGTACAGATTACAGGTCACATGAAAGTTTGGATGGATTTGGTCTTGTGTATTGTGCTCTCCCGCTGATGTTGGTGACTCCGACTGAAGAGGATGTCATAGTTCTGCAGGATGGCCTCAGTTATGGCTGCAGTCTCCTGTTCCAAAAAGGATGGCTGGCATTGCATGACACCTGGAAGACATAAACAGGGAAACACATCACAGGACCACAGACATTGCCCAGAGTTCTTTACAGAGACAGCACATGACTAATGAGTATCAGTAGCCACTACATCGAAACACATCATATCCCATACCCAGCATCACTGTATGAACATGCATTGTACTCCTGATCATGTTGTATCATGTTCCCCCAATGAGGGCCAGTATATTCCATAAACAACCATTCACATTTGTGTAGAGTGGTGACAGTGTCCGTGTTTCTTGCAGATGGGATGTCAATGCTGCTCAGGCTTGGCTTGCATACAGTGTGTAATGGAGCTGGAAGCATACGTCCGGGTTCTTGTAATCTACAGACAGGAATGTTATCAGTTCCCAAGGGGACTTGCTATTTTTACATTTAAGTAGGCAATTTGCACCTGATCCATGATGATGAGGGTATGGGTGCGTGTGGTGTGCATATCCACCTATACTGATGTTGAGGCAGGGAGGTGATGTTTGGCCTAAACGTGTCTGCAGCAGGTTGGCTGTAGCTATGGTGTGTGTGTATGTGCTGTGATTAACCTCCATTACAGGGTGGGCTGGGTTGTTGCCTCTGAGACTGCAGACATATGTGAAGATGGCTTTCTGGTTGCCCTCAGTGGATGTGTCTGATTTGTACTCATAGCCTTACAGTAATCCACCTGTGACCTACTATGGTCATTCAGACAAAGGATAACATGGTGGCCAGTTGGTGTTTGCTCCTACTTTCCCCTGTACAGCCAATACAGCATCCCATTATGTGCTTTGTGCATTACTGCTGTCCAGCAAAGGGGTTTACTCTACTTTGGTGGAGACAGGTTGTACAAGTAACGTATTGCTGAGGCCATACAGGTATGTGTGTGGTCATATAACTGTTTGTAGTAGGCACGGACACGAGGTCATAACACAGTTAGACAACTGTAAAATGTCTACATGATACTCCTGCTTATGCTAGTACCCATGTCTGTGTCAGAGCATTGCAACCACCATTAGCTGTAGAAGTGTAACTCTGTTGGATGCACAGACAGTAAAATTACACATGTGTACAACATGTACATCTCATTTATGTGATGTTTTCCATCCCATGTCAGGTATTATGAGGCAGCCAGGTACACCTGCCCTTACATACATACATCTGCATAGGTAATAAATGCTATACATTTCTGTTCTATGTCAGTATGGCACACTGTGGCTCAGCAATTCCTGTCAACCTGGTAGGGCAGGACATCTGAAGGATGCTACACATACATGGTGGGCTATGTGCCAACATTAGCAACACTGTCTTCATATTGCTGTAACACACGTACATCATTTGATAGTTGGGTAGCCTTTACATTCACAGTCATACCCTAGAGGATGTGCAATACTCCTATGGCAGGCAGAGAGGGGAAAGGCTAGGAGTGTGGTAGTGAGTGCTAGGAACTTTTACTGTTGTGTATATGGCTGGTATTGGTACTGAACTAGATGATATGATGGACAGATGAAAGGTGGATATATTGTGTGGGCCACATACCAGATGGAAGGGGGTTATGGCTGTGTGTATCATGCTTGGGTACAAATAGTTCTAACATGGTGTGTATGTGAGGGAAAATGGTGTAGGTGTTAACCTAATGGAGCATTATGCCAAGAGTGTGTTTGGCAGAGATAGGAGTGTGGGTAGAGCATGCGACTGGGAATTAATTGTGTAATGATGACAGTTGTTAGTACATATGCTCCACAAGTTGTGTGTGGGAGGGATAAGAGTGACATACTTTAGAGTGGTTGGATGAGGTGGTGATGACTGTACCCAAGGGTGAGAGAGTGGTGATTGGAGCAGATTTCCCTGGACAAGTTGGTGAAGGGGACAGATGGGATGCAGATGTTATGGGCAGGTATGGTGTTAAGCAAAGGAATGCAGAAGGTGAGATGGTGTTGGAGTTTGCAAAAGAGGTTGGACATGGCTGTGGTGAATACATATTTTTACAAGACCAAGGGGCATAGGGTGACATACAAGAGTGGAGGAAGATGCACACAGGGGGATTATCCCCTATGCAGATGGGCCTGTTTGAAGGGGATTGGAAACTGTAAACTGGTGATGGGGAAAGTGTAGCTAGGCAGCATGGCATGTTGGCCTATGGGATGTTGTTGGTGATCAAGAAGAGGGGGAGGAGTGTGAGGGCAGCACCATGGATCAAATGGTGGGTACTGACAAAGGGTGACAGTGAGGTTGAGTTCAGGGAAGAGTTATGACAGGCAGTGGGTGGCACTGAAGAGTTACCAGATATTTGGTTAAATATATCCGAGCTAGTAAGGGAACTGAGTAGAATGGGGTTTGGTGAGACATCTGGACAGAGGAAGGAGGACAAGGAGATCTGTTGGTGCAATGAGTAAGTACAGGGGAGTATGCAGAGAAAGAGGTTGTCAAAGGAGAAGTGGGATTCTCAGACAGATGAAGAAAGTAGACAGGGATATAAGGGAATGGGGTGCATGACAAAGAGAGTGGTGGCAAAGGTTAAGGATGGGACGTCTGAATGGTTGTATGTAATGCTGGACACCAAGGATGGAGAATAGGACCTGTATCAATTGGCTAGACAGAGGCACATAGCTAGGAAGGATATGCAGCAAATAAGGGTGATAAAGGATAATGGGGGAAACATACTCACAAGCGAGGAGATTGTATACAGAAGATGGAAACAGTACTTTGATGGGCTGTTGCATGAGGAGACTGAGAGAGAGAGAGATGAGGCTGGATGATGTGGGTATGGTGAATCAGGAAGTGCAACAGATTATCAAGGAGGAAGTAAGGATAGCTATGAAGAGGTTTAAGAATGGAAAGGCTGTAGGTCCAGATGACATACCTGTAGATGCATGGAGGTGCTTCAGAGAAATGACAGTGGTATTTTCAACTGGATTGTTTACTGTAATCTTGGAAAATGAGTGGATGCATGAAGAGTGGACAAAATTTGTTTGTGTACTGCTTATGAGAATAATGGTAGAGTGCAGAGCTGTAGTAACTACAGGGGGATATCATTGATCAGTCACAGCATGAGGTAATGGTAAAGGGTGGTGGAAGCTAGGTTAAGAAGGGTGGTGAGGATTACTGATCAGCAGTATGGTTTCATGCTAGGAAAGATCAGTACAGATGCGATGTTTGCTCTTTGAGTGTTGATGGAGACATACATAGAAGGTCAGAAGTAGCTGTGTTGTGTCTTTGAGGACTTAGAGACAGCATATGACAGGATGCCTAGAGAGGAGTTGTGGTATTGTATGGGGAGGTCAGCAGTGGCAGAGGAATCTGTAAGAATGCTACAGGATATGTACATCAGTGATCAGCCCTGAGTCCTTCCTTATTTGCAGTGGTGATGGACAGGTTGACAGACATGATCAGACAGGGGTCCCTGTTGACTGTGCTGTTTGCAGATGACATTGTGGTCTGTAGTGGGAGTAGGGAACAGGTTGAGGAGACCCTGGAGAGGTGGAGTTATGGTCTAGGGAGGGAGGAAATGATGGTCAGCAGGACTAAGACAAAATATATGTCTGTGAATGGGAGGGAGGATAGAGGAATGGTGAGGATGCAAGGAGTACAGTTTGCAAAGGTGGATAAGTTTAAATACTTGGGAACAACAGTTCCAAGTAATGGGGTGTGTGGGGGAGAGGTGAAGAAGACACTACAGACAGGATGCAGGTGGTGGAGAGGAGTGTCAGAAGTGATTTGTGACAGACAGGTACCATTAAGAGTGAAAGGGAATGTTTACAAGAGGGTAGTGAGACCAGCTATGTTATATGGATTGTAGATAGTGGCACTGAAAAAAAAAAAGGCAAGAGTCAGAGCTGGACATAGCAGAGTTAATGACATTAAGATTTATACTGTGTGTGACAAGGGTGGACAGGATTAGGAACATGTTTGCTAGGAGATCAGCCCTGGTTGGACAGGTTGGGGACAAAGCCAGAGAGTGGCAGGATTATGTTGGTTTGGACATGTAATGAGCAGGTATGCTGAGTATATTTGTGAAAGGATGAGGCTGCCAGGTAAGAGGAAAAAAAAGGAAGGCCTAAGATAAAGTGTATGGATGTGGTGATAGTGGACATGCAGGTGGTTGGTGTGATAGAGCAGGATGCAGAGGACAGGAAGACATAGAGACAGATGATCTGCTGTGGCAACCCCTAACAGGAACAGTCAAAAGAAAGAGTAGGAGATGTAATGTTGTAATGTCGGTGTTCACAAGTTTTCAATTATTTGCCAGACATAACACAATTCTTTGAGTAAATGAGTACAAATATGAGGCACTACTATGGTCAGTGTGCATAACACTGGACAGTTGAATGGTGTGAGTTCAGTATATCATATGCAGTTCAACACATACAGCTGCAAGAATATTTTGCTATGCAAATACCCTGTATAGGTCCCTCACATTTCAGAGACAAGCTTGTATATCATATTTGTATTCACAATTACTATATGGATATCTACGACATCCCAGTAGCTGGCCTAGCAGTGTCACAGTCAGTATTGTTCAACACACACTCCAGTAATAATCATATGTGAGCCATCCTTTCCTCGGATGTCTCAGGGGCCTGAGCTGTAATTTATGTCACTGCAGACAGACGCAGATGCTAATTGACATAGGTTATGATCAGCAATATATCAGTACAGCAAGTGTTGTTGAGACATATTTGTTGAACTTCATATTTACCACTATTACATACTCCCTACTACATTCCATTACATGCTTACTTATTTGACTTACCTTTTTTTTCAAGGTGTGGATGGATAGATGGCTAGCTGGCTGCATGGCTAGCTGGCTGTATCTGGATCTGGATCTGAATGTGGATCCCAATGAATCTATCTGTGTGTGTGTCTCTCTCTCTCTGTCTGTCTGTCTCTGCCAGATGTAGGGTATACATCTGTTTGCATAGGCAGCAGCTGGTCTTTTGTAGGTAATGCTCATGAGCAGCTGATGGCTTGTGCACCAATTGCAGTCTCCCACATGCTAATTGCATGCAGAACAGCTGTGGTATCATTCCTATAACCAATAGCATGGGAATGCACTCCTATAATTGAATACTTCATGTGGACATTGGCCCTTTTCCTTGCCTGTGACATGAACTTCATGGAGGTGTGTTAACAACAGCATCACAGAGGTTGTTTCAAAATACCTCTTACAACAAAGACTGTGGAGGCAGCCCAACAAACATGGGGAGAATGTTCCAGACATAGGGACAGAATTTATGTATTGCTGTTATAAAGTTGAATTAATGCTAGTATGACAGGTTTTTTGTGGACATGGCTTTTCTGCATGAGTTTAAGTCTGACAGTGTTATGTGGTTGACATAACTCACAACTGTAGGATTATCCACAGACTGCCAGAGTTTGGACACTTATGTCTGGTGTGTTAATCACACATGTTTAGTCTTTGGAAAATCAGTAGCATACTCTGAGGCTTGCAGTCAGTAAATGGTAACATACATTTGTGTTTCTGACTTCATATCCATCAGAACAGATATGTTACAACAAACCCTGTTACATCAGCTACTTTCTCAGTTTATGACAGCAATATGTCAATATTAACCCTGTGTTTGGGCCTCTGTCACCCAAGTATGTCAGGCATTGTCCTGATGTAATTCAGTAAGAGGTGGATAGGTATGGTATATCATTATTTAATGACTTCATTCCTGATATTGTCCCAGTGATGTATCAGTCTGCCAGATATGTTATGTGTGAGAGGCTTTATACATGAGGACAAAGCCTGGACATTCTGTGTGACTCTGTACAGTTGGGAGGTCTGTGTATTTCTGGAAGTTGTTGACAGACTGTCTGGATTGTGTAGCAGTGTAGTGTGAATATGTTATTTTGCCTGTGTAGGGAGGGGAGTAGATGTATGTCTTATGGGCCCTTTTCTATCTGACTTTGCATGCTGCCTCGATGTCTGGTATTCTATCAGCTGTGTATGTTTGTAGGAGCAGACTGAGACATGTCCCATACCACAGTCAAGCACAATACTACACTGTGAATTGGTCCAATATATGTAGGGGTAGTGTGTGAGTGGGAAACATGCTAATGGTTTTGTTCACAATTATACTCTACTGTTAATTTTACTTACCAGTATGTCACTGTGACTGTGGTGAAATTGGTTGTGGGTATGCACTTTCACACTAGTGTCTGCTTTTACGTGCTGTTACATTCCTGTAGTGCCTGATATATTTGCAAATACATGTGTAGTTCCCCATAGCAAATGTGGGTTAGTGTTGTGTCAGTCTGATTGTAGTGTGGACATTGTTTTGTGACATGCTTAGCAGCTCACTGTAGTTTCCCTAATGTGATGTTATGTCCAGATATTTGTCTGATGTACCGTTGTCTGGCCCCCATAAGTGTTGTGTATTTCTGACACATCAGTGGGATGATGTGAAGATTTAAGTCACTAACTAGTAGGAAGTAATTGGGTTTTGGACTTGTGCTATTCCAGTCAATATATGTTAGAACAGACAGGAGGGTGTTACTGCATCAACTGTGTCAGCTTATCTATTCCAGTATTTTAGATATGTCCCCATTTTCATGGCTTTAACTATCTCCCTTTGCCAGGCTTGGTCCAGATGTGTTGCGCTAAGGGATTCAGAGCATACCTCTTGACTGGTCAGATTGTTTCAGACTGTCCAGGTTTATTGCTCACATATCTGGTCTGTTCCACAGAATCATATTATTTTCATTTCTCTGGTAAATCACTGTGATGATGTGATGATTTCTGTCAGCAAATAATGACATACCTTTCAGTTTCAGAACTCACACCCTTCTGCATATGTATGCTGACACAAACCCTGTTACTGTAGCAACCTTCTACATTTATAACTGCAGTACTTACATTGTGCCCCTAGTCTTGGCCCATTGTCCCCCCATTTTGACAGTCTTTGTCAGGCATTCTTGCAGTAAGAGATGGAGAGGTATGGGGCTGAGGTATGACTGTGTATATATATATATATATATATATATATATATATATATATATATATATATATATATATTTATATATATATATATATATATATATATATATATATGTACATAATTCCTTTTTATACATCTACATCTATAGTTATATAAAATATATGTGTATATATTCTATATGTATTTGTTTCATATGTATATCTCGATATATCTGATGTATATACTTTTTCATATTTATCTATCACCATACACATCTATATGTGTATATTTATATATACTAAACATGACTGATTCCATAGTTTTCTCCCTACTATTCACTACCTGTACTGAATTATATATTTGAAACGGCAACAGAGATTCCTACAGATCAAATGGTGTAATGGTACATTGCTCTGCCTATGGTGTACAGGGTCATGGGTTTGAGACTTGGCAAGGCTGTTTATTGTGTTGCTGGGCAGAACAGTGGCTGATGGAGACAAGGTAATTAAGGCAGTTTTAAGCAGCTGTAAGCAGGTTTGCGTGGTTTTGCGTGAAGCTAAGCGATGCTAACACATGGTTAACCATACAGGTGCTTAATCTGTGTATGCATCACTTAGCATCATGCAAACTTCCTTACTGCTTCTAACTGCCACTTACTCCCACTTACCCCCCCTGCTAATTTGTTTAAAAGAAAAGAAAAAAGGGGTGATAGGAAACTGGTGAAAAAAGGGGCACACAGAGGGAAAAAACAAAATGAAAGATTGCTAGGGCTGTACAGAACGGGAGTAGGGAAGGTCCTTAGCTGTCCATTTCTTCTACATCAACAGCTGTGCACTTCTACAAAATTTGGAGGTAAATTTGGATACTCAAACCCCTGAAAGAGGGGTGAGGACAACAGTAATGTGTTGTTAGGCCAATTGGACTGGATTACATGTGTCCAGTGGACATGTGTGCGAAATGGACAGCTATGTATGGGACATAATTTTTTTTTGGGAACATATTGCCCTTTTTTTTTAAGGTGAGAGTTGGATGTTGGGGAAGGATAGTAGGTATAAATGGGGAAGACAGACAAGACAGCAGACAGGGGCAGTATGACACATGTGGGGGGTAAACACCTTGGATGGGGAAGGTGGTTGGGAATCAAATGCACATGAGCCCCCAAGTGTTACAGTGGGACTGAGGTCCCCACCCATAGGCAGTCACCACTGCACCTTCATGCCCCCAAAGGTGGCTGTGCTGGGGGCTGAGCAGGAGGGGTAGACTGACCCTCAAGATGTGCCACACAGCCCTCAAGATGGTGTAGCTGATCTCCAAACTCCTTTTGGAGCTCCCTACACACCAGACCCTGGACCTGTGTATGGGTGACAGTGCCCTGTCTGTGCCTGCTCATGGGGGAGATGAGCCCCATCCCCTGAGGCAGTTCCACCTGAAGGTGGTGCAGGACCAGCAGATGAGGAGGTCCAGGGGTGGGTCCCAGATGTGCTGGGGCCTGATGCCATAGCCAGATGAGGTGGGACAGGCAGATCCACCAGGATCTGCCTTCCCAGACATGCTATGGTGTTGAGGTTTTAGTAAATATTAGAATGGTTATAATGTAAAAATATAATATGATATATAAATATTTAATATGGTTAGTCATGAACCACACATTTTTGTGATTAGTTATAACAGCATGCATGGGTGTTCCAACTGACCCTATATAACAAGTTTGGAACAGTTGCATAGCAAACAGAACACATGCATATATGGAATCATATTGGACATTATAACAGCATGCAGGTTACATTGATAACAATAGGCCACTAATGATAATATTTAAACAGAGAACATACATTTTAAACATTTAAGAATTTTTTGAACAATAGGGAAAATGTCCCAACAGTAGGTTTGGTGAAAAACATACCCATTGATTTATGTGTATAGATTATTGGTGCAGATAGGGTGGGGGAGAGAGAAAAATGCCAATTAGCAACTAAATAGGCTTCAATTGCTCACAACTGTAATGATCATTACTCTACTCATTACTCTCCAGGTATGACCTCACTTTACATTTACCTATGACCTTATAGTTGGGCAGTGGGTGTTTTATACAGTGTATAAGTACAACCATCTTACAACACATATATAACTTTTCTTACTTCGTTCACCTGTGGAGGAAATTCTATTAACACTACCTGACTGTTTCTACCCATATTCACATAGTCATGGTTACATATGTGCACTCATACTCTGCCTTGTTTCGATCGGTCACCCTGGGTGTTGGCAGCAATGATCACTAGGCATGACAGCATGACACTTAAGGGACATATCTTGGAGGGGACTACTTGGTGTATGTACTTCTCTTGCTGTCATTTACAGCCTTGGGGTTGGACAGTGGGTGTTATACACAGTGTATAAGTACAGCCTTGTTGTGGCTAATATATACCTTTTCTTACCTGTCAGACCTGTGGAGAAAGTGTCTGTTAACAATACCTGACTGTTTATACACATATTCCTGATTGACATTATGCATACAGCTTACTACCACTCCTGGGATTCGAACCATGCCTGTTTGTGCAAAAAAGTATAGCATGTTTGTGTTTCATCACAATGAGACATTGAGGAACTGATGGCTCTTGTTTGACTGTTTTCTGCCTACTACTCTCTTGGTTGTACAATTTGACCTTGTAATTCTGACAGTCATGTATTGCTGATAGGTCTTATACTGGGTATTCGTACTTTTTGACATATGACACTCTGGGAAACAATGGTTAACACAACATTACTATTCAGAGATCAAATCTTGGTGCATGGAACATTTCATATAGTTAATCTTTTTTTAACACTCCACAATCTTTGTCAGATGAGCCACATTTATTTAATGCTTTCAGAGCCATAGTTGTTGTGCAGAAAATATACACATTTATAGATTGATAGCACCAAATAGCAAAGTAAACATAAGAGTCTGGGGGTTTCAGTTTTATTGACAACTACTGACACTTTTATTCATATATACCTTGTAGATCAGTTGTAATATTCTAATTTGTCATTTTAGTAGCAGCAATACATATTTTGAAATAATGACAGATGTCATTATACTCCTTTCTATTTATTTGCCCAGATACAATGGGTTATGGTCTGAATTCCCACCTATAGGGCTTAAATAATGCTGCTTTCCCAGCCTTCGCCATCATTGGACCATTTTGAATATGCTGAGCTAAGTTAAGCACCGCACAAACCCACTAAGCTAAGGCTGGCGGTGCTTACACAGTCAGAGCACTCCTTACCAATGGGCAAATCCGCTTAGCTGGGCTAGTAATTGCTTACCATTCATATTTAAGCAATGCTTACACCCGGTAAGCATAGCTGTGCACTGCTTAGCATTGGGCAAATTTTATTTTGTAGACTTCAGCTTTATGGGATTGTTCATCATTACTGACATATTATAATTTTATGAAACAACGTAAATCTGCCAAAAGATGACTTCAGGTGTCACGCAGAAAGAAAAATACCAAGTGTTTTATTTAACCTCTTTTCGTCCCACACAATAGTGGGACTTCTTCAGATAAAATAGGTTCAGATCAACATTTATTAAATAATTAAAGTAAAATGGTCATGTGCCCACAACCAGCAATACATGAAGTTTTTTAATCAAGTAATTAAAAATGTACTAATTAATATTTGTCAGCTTGATAAAGATCCATACAAGATAACATAAGTAAAACTATTCAATATGGATACTCAAATAGAGAAATGTAGTTGAATAAAAAATAAGCTAAGATAGAATAAAATAAACTGAAGTAAAATAAAGTAAATCCTCTCTGCTGAATACACCTTGGGCTCAAATGTGTAAGAAACAACCTAGATTTCAAGTATCTTACTGGGCAATTTTAACCTAGGTAGAAAATACATAATACTAATAACATCACAAAATCATAAAACATAACTACCTGTATGACATCAGTTATACACCTAGGAGGTTATATCCGAGGGTGTATGTATTTTTATCTCATAATATTTTTAATTTCAAGACACAAAAAATAGAATATACTTCATTTATCCCTGGATAGAGACATCCGCTTGTGCACAATTGCCAAAGTAATTCCAAATGCTCCAACAAGAGTGAGTCTGCCCCCCCCCCCAATCCATCAGGTATAATAGAATCTATTGTTCTAAACTTAAATTTATGGTCAGGGAACTTGGCTATATGTCTAGCCAAGGCATTCTCCTGTTTACACCTTCTTATCTGGTATATGCATTCATAAACTCGCTCCCTGAGTCTTCGGTCAGTTTTACCAATACAGAATGCAGGACATTGTCGACATTGAGCAACGTATACTACTAGTTTAGATTGACAATCTAATTTATATCTAGAGCTATATTTATGCCCCATGATAATGAAAATGTTGTCCTCTATCCATATACTGGCAATAGTGACACATGTAGCATTTGAACATTCCTTTCTTGTTAGAAAAAATAAACTTATTCGACTCTAAGAGTCTCTTTAAATTCTGTCCTATTTTAAAAACCACTCACAGTGGTCCTTGGAACTTTTGTCTCATCACTGGGTCACTGCTGACCATCTCCCAGTTTTTGTTAATAATGTTACAAATTTCATGGCCATTAATACTATATGGTGTAATCAAACTAGACCACTCAAGGGAATACACATCCTGCCTTTCCCTGTAGCCATTAGTTGTAGAGTCAGGTCTATTCTTAGTACTCAAGATTGGTTTATAGAACCCTGTTGATCTCTTGTCTTGGACTTCCATTAACAATTTACCTACCAGTAAATTTGGATATCCTCTCTTAGAAAACATCTCTCTAAGTTTATTACACTTGACTAAGAAGTCATCGTCATTGGAGACCATACGTGCAGCCTTGACTAATTGGCTCTTGACCACTGATCTCTTTTGGAATAAGGGGTGACAACTACTGAAGTGTAAAAATGCATTAGAATACATTTCCTTTCTAAATATTATTGCTGTATATCACCCTTTAGTCTGATCCCTGCTCAAATCGACATCTAAGTATGCTATTCTATCAGTGTTGAAACTATATGTAAATGTCAAAAACTGTGTAGTAGAATTAAAATAAGAGATCAGTTCTTCAGCCTTCTTTTTGTCACCTTCAAAAATCATAAAGATATGGTCTAGGTAACGTGTGTAAAAATGAATCTGACTGTAAACTTGTTGGTTTTCGATAATGTATTCTTGCTCCCAATATGTCATGACAAGATTGGCGAAGCTGGCCCACAAAGGGTGCCCATAGCTACGCCAATCTTTTGCAAATAGTATTTGTTATTTAAGGTGACAAAACTGGAAGACAGGATGATATCCAACATTTCTTTGACTAAGGAGGTTTCTGACACTGATGCTCCTTTACTATGTAACATGTAACTGATCCATTTGATACCTTCAAAATGGGGTATTGATGAGTACAAATCCTTGGCATCCACTGTCAAAAAATTGAGCTCCTTTTCAAATTTTAAGTTTTTGATATGTGAAAGAGATGATCATGAGTCATTGCAAATTTGACTCTCCTGTGAAACATATTTTTTAAGAATCTGATCAACCACTTTGGCACAAGGATAGGTGATGCTATTTCTAGCATCCACTAGAGGTCTCATAGGTGGGTCACTAGTGTTCTTGTGGACTTTAGGGATCCCGAACAAGATAGGGATCCTGGGGGCTGGCATGCTTAAATAATTGAAAAATTTCATGTCGATCTTGGCTTCAATAAACATATCGTTTAACAAAGATCAAATTCTTGTATATGCTGTATTTAACTCATTCCTAGAAGTTTCTCGGTATGTACTGCTGTCCAAGACTTTACTCATTCTAGTTATACAGTCATCAATATTCATGATGACAAGCCCTCTCCCTTTGTCGCGTTGCATCACCCTCACAGGTGCTTGTTTAAGTAACTCCAACGCCTGCCTCTCCTCGACACTGACATTATAATCATAATTCCTTTGCCTTATTTTGAGCCCAAGACAATCACGGATATCTAATTTACAAATTTGTTCAAAAAGGGCAAGGGAAGGGTGCAGAGGAGGGTAAAAACTACTAGCTATACGAAAGGCATTCGTGCTGGAAGTATTTTGACCCAAGAAGGCTGTCAAGTTTAATTTCCTCACATACAATTTAAATCAATAAGAGTTCCAGCTAGGTCAGCCCTTGCAGAAGATACAAATGTATGTCCCTTTGCCAAAAGATCGACCAAAAGAGGGTCAATATCCAGATTAGAATAATTAAAAATCTCAAAGTCTTTCATAGAGTTCAATACTATTTTACAGTTAGTAAAGTCAACTACAAGTGGGTTGTTTTCCTTCCCCACTTGTTCCATTTGTTCTTGTTGTTGTTGCCTGTGTGGGTTGTATTTTGGCTGAGGTTGTACCTCGAGGCTTGGTTCTGAAAATTTCTGGAGTATGAAGAACTAGGCATGTCCATTTGACTGATACATTGTGAATCATTTCCAGGGGTTTGTGACAGTCCATTAACCACAGAAAGTACACTTCTCCTGGTGTCAACCACTGTTGAATCATCACTGATAGAATTTCCTAGAGGTGGTGCTATCGATAGGACGTTACCATGTAACCCTCTCTCTGATTCGTTGCCTTCTGATAACTGGCCCCCTTGTGATAGGGGTGGTTTTGGATAAGCAACACCCACACTGTAGGCATGGCGATCCCTACTAAGTTTTTTAAGTTTAACATTTTTCAATTTGTTAATGTATTGATCAATACTATTAAAAGTTCTGTCATAGTCAAAGTGATATAGTTAAAAATCAATGTTGGTTTTTATGGCATTATCCAACATAGTAGCTTCCTGTATCAAGTTGTCTGGTAAAATTTGATAGTGCTTACAAATCAAGTCATGTTTATCAAAAAGATTAATTGAATCCTTGTGGAAAACTGAACCATCTGTCAGGCCAGTGAGGTATTGCCAAACTCTGAGTCACTTCGTTACAATGCCCACACTGATACCTTGCCGGAAATAGGCTATTTCTAGCTGAAGTTTTTTATATTTAACTAGTCTTTGGTCCAGTTATTTTAATTGAGTCAAGATATCGGCTGATCCTCTGGCCAGTTGCTCCATTTGGTTATTGTCCATTGATTACAACAGAGTAACTGGTTCAATAAGCCATGAATCCAAATTTGGAGCCCCAATAAGCTCTAAGGATCCGACTCTACTTGCTGGAGTGGGACTGCTATTGCCTGACGAGTTGAATTGTTCCACTACTTCAGGTCTATTCAGCTGGGTGCAATTAGCCAAGGCATTGGTAGGAAACATTATTAACAAAAACTGGGAGATGGTCAGCAGTGACCCAGTGATGAGACAAAAGTTCCAAGAACCACCGTGAGTGGTTTTTAAAAGAGGACAGAATTTAAAGAGCCTCTTAGAATCAAATAAGTTTATTTTTTCTAACAAGAAAGGAATGTTCAAATGCTATGTGTCACTATTGCCAGTATATGGATAGAGGATGAAATTTCATTATCAGGGGACATAAATATACCTCTAGATATAAATTAGATTGTCAATCTAAACTAGTAGTATATGTTGCTCAGTGTCAACAAAGCCCTGCATTCTATATTGGCAAAACTGACCAAAGACTCAGGGAGCGAGTTTATGAACACCTATACCAGATTAGAAGGTGTAAACAGGAGAATGCCTTGGCTAGACATATAGTTGAGTTCCCTGACCATAAATTTAAATTTAGAGCAATAGATTCTATTATACCTGATGGATGGGGGGGGGGGGGCAGACTCACTCTTGTTGGAGCATTTGGAATTACTTTGGCAATTGCACACAAGCACATGTCTCTATCCAGGGATAAATGAAGTATATATATATTTTTTTGTATCTTGAAATTAAAAAGTCTTATGAGATAAAAATACATACACCCTCAGATATAACCTCCCAAGTGTGTAAATGATGTCATACAAGCAGTTAATGTTTTATGATTTTGTGATGTTATTAGTATTATGTATTTTCTACCTAGGTTAAAATTGACCAGTAAGATACTTGAGATCTAGGTTGTTTCTTACACATTTAAGGTCAATGTGTATTCGGTGGAGAGTATTTACTTTATTTTACTTCAGTTTATTTTATTCTATCTTAGCTTATTTTTTATTCAACTCCATTTTTTTATTTGAGTATCTATATTGAACAGTTTTACTTATGTTATCTTGTATGGATTTTTACCAAGCTGACAAATATTAATTAGTGCATTTTTAATTATTTGATTAAAAAACTTCATGTATTGGTGGATTTGGGCACATGACCATTTTAGATTAATTATTTAATAAATGTTGATCTGAACCTGTTTTATCTGAAGAAGTCCCACTATTGTGTGGGACGAAATGCAGTTAAATAAAACACTTGGTATTTTTCTTTCTGTGCGACACGTGGAGTCATCTTTCAGCAGATTTAAGTTGTTTCACTGAGTTTTTTTCGCTTCTACATATTATAATTTTATGTTTACCTTCCCTGACATCCCCCTATGTGCTTTCATTACATTTATTATTGTGTTACTATACTGTATGGGGCACTTGCATTTATATGGGAGTTTCACATCTTTTCTGGACTGACACCACATTTTTGGACCTGCTACACTACCCCGGGTGATAAATATTATTTACTGCTTCATTTATTAAAACATATCACTTTTACAACTGCTTTGGCATGTAAAAGTGAACAGACTTCACTGGGGCTCAAACCATGAATGCCTGCATGCAAAGTGGAAGCTCTAACCACTACACGATTTCGGATTAATCATTTTACTCATATATTTCTATTTAGCTCCTTTGGATATTTAAACTATGCTAAGCACAGCTGCGTGACACGCACACCCACTCAGCTACACTTAAATTTTACTTGGGTTAATATAAAAAAAAAAAAAGAGAGAGAGAATTTAAATGGAATTTAACTTTCTCTCATTTTAGGGGTATGCACATACCTCCAACCTCTTTCAGCATGAAATCTGGACAAAGCCAGACATAATGGGGGAACATGGGCACAAAACTAGGGATGAGTTTAGCACTTTAAAAGTGCATAGGATAACAGGTTTTGTGTTAGCATGCATTTCTTGAGGTGTATGAAGTCTGGAAAGTCAAGCATGTCAGTGATAACTTTATACATTTATTTATTTATTTATTTATTTAACATTTGTTGACCAGGAAAGTCTGACTAGGACAGAGCCTATTTTCAGCAGATACCCGGACAGACATGCTCCAGATGCATGTCTGTGGAATGCATTCTGCGGATATCTGCACAGTTGTACAGTATATCCACATACAACTTTTTATTTACTTTTAACAGTGCTGTAATGGCACTTTCTGAGTGAAGGGGGTGTGTTACATGTGTGGGCACTGCTGCTTTCTAGATGTCACTTTGCATAAGAGTGATTTTGGTATGATATCTACTAGCCTCTATCGCAAGCCTTGTTGGAAGAATAGTAAAAAAGAATTTTGTTTGGTAGCATGCATCCTAGATTTGTCTTTTCAAATATAGTTAAAGGGCAATATCATAGGGTTAAAAGAATATGTAAGGACCCTAATGATTTGAAAGTTCAAGTGGATCTTTTAGTAGGGGTTATAGTAAGTCCATATTAGACAGAGCTAGGGAAGAGGTGTTTGATAATTTGAGACTATCAGGATGTGATATGGGTAAACGATATAAGGGAAATAGGCTCTGTTCTACAACGACCTATATTAATGACAGTGTGGCTGTAACAGACATTGTCAAACATAACTGGCATGTCCCTATTACAGCTGGTATAGTTGGGGAGAGTCCATGTTTTGTTTATAGAAATAGCTTAAATTTGAAAAGACTTTTATGCAATGATAGAGTCAAACATGGGGGTTATGGCATGAGTGTGAGGGATTCAAGACTTGGTACCTTCCCTTGTGGACACTGCAATATGTGTAGTGCGATATCCATAACACAGTCTTTCAGTCACCCTGTCCTGGATTTTAAGTTCTTTCCCAGGTTTAATTTAGTATACCTTGCTAGCTGTAAGTGATGTGATTGCTTCTATGTTGGTAAGACTCTAGGAGGTTGAAGGATAGGATATATAATCATCTTTATGATATTAAGAACATGCACCTTCAAAATGCTTTAGCAAAGTATGTTGCTGTTTTTAATTCACATAGTTTTAGTTTTATGGTCTTACAGCTTGTACATAAAAACAAGAGAGGGAGCAACTTAAATAATCATCTGGAGTCCAAAGAGCTGAAATGGATTCTAAGACTATGTGCCCATATTCATCCTGGGCTTAATAATTGTGTCAGCATAAAACCTGCACTGGAGGCACGGTCCTTGAAATAGCTAAGTGAACTAATGAGTTTGTTACTAGGTTAAGAAGGAAACTGGTAATTGGTTTCTGCTTGACAGTTCCTAAGCCTTGCACTTTAAAGTTTTTCTCTGTAATTTGCTTTAATTGGTTTCATCTAAATTGATTAATTGTTGTGAGCAATTTTATTAACTGTGGTGATACTTTAGTATTTAAACTGTGTGGTTTGTTCTTTTGTAAGATCTGATGAAGTGTGAGTTGTCCACGTGAAAAGCGCTTATCCTGTTTTACCTCTGTTAATACATTTATACTGGATTTTAGAGCCGTGGTGGTTCCATCTTGCTGTTTTTTTTTCACATTTATTTATTTAACATTTGTTGACTGGGAAAGTCTGACTAGGACAGAGCCCATTTTCAGCAGAGACCCAGAGAGACACGCTCCAGATGCATGTCTGTGGAATGCATTCTGCGGATATCTGCACAGTTGTGCAGTATATCTACATACAACTCTTTATTTACTTTTAACAGTGCTGTAGTAGCACTTTCTGAGTGAAGGGGGTGTTACATGTGCGGGCACTGCTGTAACACGCCCCTTGCACTCATTCACTGATCGTGTCTGTATAGGTGTTACAGCAGCATGCCTTCATGAATATACAAGGCGCACTGCCGTGCTGCACAGACACGATCCATTTCATGCAAGAATGAATGAAACATGGGAAGAAAAATAATAGAAGATGAGGAATTAAATTTACCAGAAACAGACTAGAATAATATTGATTCAACAACATTAGTAAGGAAATTGCTTACAGTGTATATTCAGGAACAACAATTGCTGCAGACTGTAAACAAACTTATCTAGGAATGGAACATACTGGACATAGAGTTCCAAAGGAAATGAATGTTACTTTGTGTCAAGTTTTACCACTGTTGATGTGCATCACTAGGTTGTAAAGGTTAAATTACTGGCAGATAATTCTGCCAAATTGAAATCGAAGCCAATACACAGCAGTTTAATAACAGACTATATAAAATAATCAGTACGTAAAACTAATTGGAGTGATGCATTTACTGGAAAATACTGCAGGTGGAAAGTGGCAAGTTTTGAAAGGAAAATCATTTGAATGAAAACATATCAAAAATGTTTAACATCAGGATCTGGGCACACAAGATGAGGAAGATATATATTATTTTCAAAAGAACAAGCTACGTAATTAAGATGAGAGATAAAAAAAACCCTAAAATATAAAAATATATGAAATGGAAATAAGGTTGCACTATAACTTTGAAAACTGGAACACGGTGGAGACAAGATCATGAAAAATTTGAAGAAAATGTATATAAAGATAATGAGCATAATGGAAAATCATTTTCACAGATATGTAAAAATCAAGCAGTTGCGTGTAAATTCTAAAATTTATTCTCAGACAGAGAAACAGATTATAAATGGATTACTATAAACAGATTATAGATATATTTATAAACTCTTACACAAAACAGTTTGGCTTCACTAATGGGTAATACATTTTGCAAGAAACATCCAGATAATTTCAGATACTGAAATTAAAATAGATTATATTGAAAAAGAATGATGTACACTGGACCCACACAAAGCACAGGGGAGGAGACAGAGTTAGTAATAATGACCTGAGAACATTTTGGTATAAACGTATAATACCATCATATCTGTTATTCACTAGGTCACTTAAGAAAGGGGAGATTCCTCAAGATTAGAGACATGCACTTTTTAAACACATCATTAAGGGAAAGGGGACTAGGATAAACCTAAAGTGATATATACCCAATAGGTTTACTTTCTTGTTGTGAAGAAATAATAGAAAAGGTTATTTTGGATAAATTATTGTCAGACCTGGGAGGACTGGGACTTGAATCCATGTATCAGCATGCATATCACCACCTGTAACATGATAATCAATAATAATATAATAACACCTATAAATAAAAACTTGTACTGTGATTTGAGTATAGATTTAACTTTAGCCTTTAATAGAGGCATAAACAAAACACTGATTAATAAATTAGAATAACTAGGAATTGACATAATCTTGATAAGATGGATAGTTTGTGTGGCTTGCAGATAGGACATCCATAGATATGAAAATTTAAGTTAGTATGGATGATTAAAATATCTGAACTTGTACAGTGTTTCATATAGATATTTAAGCAGAGACATATTCAGGTATATAGGACACTTAGATACAATTATCTATGGGAATGGTTGTGGTTATCAATGAGTAGTAGAAGATCTTCAGCAACCTATACAGGAGAAACAGTAGAAAGTTAAAATGGACTGGATAGAAATCATCATCATCATCATCTTCTTTTGGCTGCTCCCATTAGGGGTCGCCACAGTGGATCATGTTTCCATTTCTTCCTGTCCTCTGCATCTTGCTCTATCACACCAACCGCCGGCATTTCCTCTCTCACCACATCCATAAACCTTATCTTTGGCCTTCTTCTTTTTCTCTTTCCTGGCAGCTCCATCCTTAGCATCCTTTTCCCAATATATCCAGCATCCCTCCTCAGCACATGTCCAAACCAACACAATCTCGCATCTCTTGCTTTGTCTCCAAGCTGTCCAACCTGAGCTGACCCTCTAATATACTGATAACTAATCATGTCCATCCTAGTCACACCCAGTGCAAATCTTAACATCTTTAACTCTGCCACATCCAGCTCTGATGCCTGCCTTTTTGTCAATGCCACCATCTCCAACCCATATAACATAGCTGGTCTCACTACCCTCTTGTAGACCTTCCCTTTCACTCTTACTGGTACCAGTCTGTCACAAATCAATCCTGACACTCTTCTCCACCCATTCCACCCTGCCTGTACTCTCTTCTTCACCTCTCTTCCACACTCACCATTACTCTGAACTGTTGATCCCAAGTACTTAAACTCATCCACTTTTACCAACTCTACTCCCTGCATCCTCACCATTCCTCTACCCTCCCTCTCATTTACACACATATATTCTGTCTTAACCCTGCTGACCTTCATTCCTCTCCTCTCTAGAGCATATCTCCACCTCTCCAGGGTCTCCTCAACCTGGTCACTACTCTCACTACAGATCACAATGTCATCTGCAAACATCATAGTCCACGGGGCCTCCTGTCTGATCTCAAAAATGGGATGAAGAAATGGCCAGAGAAATTGAAACAAAATTAAGAAAAGCTCCTAACTAGAAAACTCTAGGCCCAGATGCATTACCTAACCTCTGGCTAAAAGTATTAACATCTTTACATGAAGATTTAACCCTGAGTAAGAGCTACTTATATGCACATCCTGAACAGACACCAAAGTGGTAAACAGCAGGAAAAACAATTCTCCTGCTTAAGAGTGAACTTGCAAGTTATCCTAAAAGCTATAGACCATTAACTTCCCTTCTGACAAAGTATATACTATATACTGGAATTGATGCCAGCAGAGTTTATAGTAATTTAGAAGAAAACTCAGTCATGGCAGTAGAACAAAAGGGTAGCAAAAGAAAGTCATATGGAACAAAGGATCTTTTGTTGTCAAATAAAGTCATAATGGAGAATTGTAGAAGGGAAAGAATCTAAGTATGGCATAAATTGATTACAAAAAAAGCATTTGACACCATCCCACATTCATGGATAAAGGAGTGCTTACAGATCTATAAGATACACCTTACATCAATCAATTACATTATAGTGACCATGAAATAGTGGCAAACCACTTTGCAGCTAAGCCATGAAAAAAGGACAAATTATTTTCTCAGGGGGTGAAAATCAGCAGGGGATATTCCAGAGTGACTCTTTGTCACTGCTGCTCTTTTGTCCTGCCCTTAACCCATTAAGCTGTCTACTTAACAGATGAGGTCATGGTTCCAATTTGGCTCCCAAAGACCAACAAAATGTAAAGACATCTTTTTGTGGATGATTTAAAACTGTATAGTTCATCAGATGAGCTGAAAGTACAACTGCAAGTGGTCAAAACTTTCTCAGATGATATAACAATGTAATTTTGTCTTGATAAATGTGCAAAAGCAGCATTTAAAGCAGTAAAGCTGCAGCACCAGGAAAATATCAGTCTGGGACAGGAATTCTATATAAAGGAACTTGAGCTGGAGGGAGTGTATAAATATTTGGGAACTGATGAAGGATCAACAATAAAATATGAACAAATGCATTCAAAACTTAGCAAGGAATATTTTAGAAGACTAAAATTAATGATGAAAACAGCCCTGACATCTAGCAAGAAAGTCCAAGCTATAAACCAATTTGCTCTACCTGTTGTAACTTAACAGTTTTGGGGTAATTGACTGGCCCCAAAAGGTACTGAATCAATTGGACAGGAAAACAAGAACAATGCTTCACACTTATCAAATGATATACAAAAATCATTTTATACCAAGATTATATATTCCTCAGTCTGAAGGAGGTTTGGGTCTCCCTCAAAACTGATTACATGTATAGATCTGCAGCTGTAGGACTGTATGTATATATATATATATATATATATATATATATATATATATATATATATATATATATATATATATATATATATATATATATATATATATCAGTTGACCTCACCAGATCCATATACAGTGAAAGTTTTAAAACATGAGAAGAACAAGTCTAAGATGAGTTCCCTGCTTAGTTTACCAGAAGCATATCAGTGTCAAGTGGGAATGGAAATCAAGCCAGAATTAGACAATAATGATGGTACAAATGAATATGCCAAAATGCAAAAGAAAGAATATAGGGAGAAAGATCAGATGAGTAGGCGAGAAATATGGAAAAGGCATAAATATAGTTGCAGTACAGAAATCTCCTGGAACAATCTCATGTCAATCAGGATCTGACTCAGGAATGGTTAAGGACAAGTAAGTTTAAACCAAAAGATGAGAGGTTGATATTGGTGGCTCAGGATATTGAAATTTGAACATGTTGATTTACAAAGAACATTGAACATATGGGAGAAACAGACAAATGCAGGTTCTATAAAACAAAACTGGAAACAGTCACACGTCTTGTTGATGGGTATAATAAACTTATGGCAGAGAGTCTGTATACAGAAAGGCATAATAATGTGGCAAATGTGTTGCGTTGGGGATTGTGCAAACATTGCAATACTGAAGTAGATGAGAAGCATTGGAAACATGAGCCACAAAGCATTATAGAGAATGATGAAGTTTATCACATGGGATCACCCATTACCAACAGTTCAAAAAACAGATGCAAAAAAAACAGATATAGTAGTCCATGAACAGAAGACAAATGCAGCATTGATCATTGAAAATTCTACACCTAGTGATTACAGTGTCTTACATACAGAGAGACACAAAGTCATAAAATACTAGGATTTGCAGGCAGAAATGAGGGCAATGTAGAAGGATACACAGACAGTTCCCATAGTAGTATGAACAATGGGTCTCATAATAAAGAATTTTGCAGTTGTATTTAGCTACACTACTGATACATATAACTCAGTATGAATTGCAGAAGGAGTCAGTGCTTGGAAAATTGCGGGTGCTGTGAAGAGGTAACATCAAAGATTGAAACAATACTAATTTCACAAACTTTAATCATACTTTGACTTAGGAATGTGGTCCATTCCTGTCATGGGTTTAGAAACCCGAAAGACTTGGAGGAATTAAACAGAGAGACTATATAGGAATGAGAGGTGTACTAATTGGTTCTCTGAGAGAGTATCTGATGAATGGAATAGACTACCAAAATCCAATGAAGCAAGCACTAGTTTAGATATTTTTAAGAACAACGTGGATACTTATTATGAAAATTAATCTTTAGGTATTGGTAGGCTAGACGAACATTATTGCCCACCCTGAAATATTTATATGTATGCTGCATGCATTCCTAACATTTTATCATTTTCTCCATTTGGGGGTAGTAGATTGAAAAATGGTCCTTCATCATGGGTTCTACAAAATAGCCAAACACTGCTTCATGCATGGCATAAGGTACAATACTCTTCCTATGTCTTTTGAAGTCCAGGAACTTTAGGCAATACACTTGGCATATTCACAGCAACTCCAACTGCAAAGTCTCACCACTTTCTCTTTTTCTAGGTATTTTGCCATTGCTAACTATATCTAATAAAGAAGGCACCAGGAGGCAAATACTGAGTCAGGTATACACAAAACTGAATGCAAAAACAAAACAAAAAAATGGGTTCCGAAAACCACAGAAGAACATGTATTCAAATAAAAAGCAACTAACAATTTCTCATAGAAGCTAATTCATCAGGAGAAATAAAAGAGGATAATACAATCCATGTTGATAGAGGCACAGTGGCACAGTGGAAAGCATTGCCCTCTCAAAGCAAGAGGTTCCCTGGTTCGATTATCAGCTGGGGTGCTGTAGATCAATATGTATATATGCCTTTAAGAAGCTTTATAGGGGCTTGCACAAGTGTATAAATACTGAGCATGTGCAAGCCTGACTGCCATTTTGTAGTAAGCTGTTGAGATATAAGCATGTATGTTTGTGTAGTCTGTCAGTTAATCAGTTTGTTTATATTTTGTAATGCTGCTATCCATCCTGATGTGCTTCTATGTAATAAAGCATATAAGTGAACTACCAAACAATACAAAATCCGAAAACAAACTGAAAAAACAACAAAGCACTGTGTCGGAAGGTGAACCAGGAATGAACGACCAACTAGAATAACTACGTTTATTCCACAAATGACAGAAAACGTGTTGTGAGCGCTTTCATATAATAAAATATTATACTTCATCAGACAAAGATCCAACACATTCTATTCAATTTAAACTATAAAATAGCAGTGTCATCATGATGTCATTTCCTTTATCTAATTAATGACTTTCCAAATCAAACAATACATATTACAAACACCGTGTTCACTAACATCAGTATTTAGAAACTAATATGTCCCTATTTCCCCCAGCAGCCTACCTACTATAAACATACATAGATACTTGTATGAAATACTTAAAATACATTTATAAAATTTATATACATCTATTTTGTTATAAATTAATTAACCTAATGTAATAACCATTAAATACACTATAATTAAATATCAATTCTCTATAAAAATGTATATATATATATATATATATATATATATATATATATATATATATATATATAAAATTCTAAAACACGTATGCATATGTATATTTCCTATACTATATTATATCTCTCCACCTCTCCTATTAATACAACAGCTTATTTTAATGAATAATCAACATTAACCACTTCTATATTCTTTTAACCTTTCTTTAATGGTGACAAATTTTGTTTCTTTTAAGCACTTTTAATTTAAGTAAAGGCGCTATAGAGCTACGCTCATTGATACCTGGCCAAGTGTCTGCTTGCAATCTTACTTGCCATTCTAATTCTTTGAGTTCTAAAAGTACATTCCATGCTGTTTTGTCATCAATTATAACTTGGTCTATAATAGTATAAGTAAATGAATGGTCTGGATGACTATTAATGTGTTTGGCTAAAGCATTAGTCATGTTCAGTTTTTTTATTGCATATTCATGTTCATATATGTGCTGAGACAATTTTCTTTCAGTTTTCCCTATATAATAGGCTAAGCATGATTTACACTTACTTAGATAAACTACAGCTTTTGATTCACAGTTATATTTACCCTGTAGTTGATACATTCTATTTCTTACTAAAAACTCTGTGCCAACTTCTATTTTATGGCACCATCTACAAAAACCACATTTTTTCATACCTAGCACCTTAACATTACTATGCGACTCATTGTATTTTAACAAATCTTTCAAATTTCTCCCTTTTCTATACACTATAAGTGGCTTATCTCCTATTATGTTCCTCAGCTCTTCATCCTGATTTAGTACGCCCCAATTTTTCTCAAAGATCCATCTTAAAATATTAGCTTCTTTACTATATGTAATTACCAATGCCTCTGAGAATTTATTATTCTTATCTTGGTTTGTACTCTCAATTATTTGAGATGCAGCTATTTTCTTTTCCTCCTTCTGTACTACAATTTTCAATCTGCATATTAAAGTTTTTTATTGTCTAAAATAGGTTTAAAAAAACTCTCTTTCTTTTATTTATAACTTCTTCTATAATGTCATTCAAAAAGGTGCTAGGTTATGATCTAGTAGAGAACATAGATCTTAAATTAGAACATTCTTCCAAAAAATGTTACTCTTTGTTAATCATACGTGCAGCTCTAACTACCTGTCCCTTAACGACTGACTTTTTTTTTGATGTTGAGGATGTGAGCTGCTATAATGTAATAAACTATTGGAAGTATATCCCTCTTTGGTGAGATCAGATCAGATCATAAACTAATCTCACTAGAAATCCACATCCCGCCCCCACCCCAAACAAAAAAGACCACAGAGAAGAACTTCTCTAAAGCAAACTTCACACTACTCAAGACAGGTGTGGTATCCTTCAAGGTCCCCAAGCCAATGGAAACCACAACCCAAGCTGCGGAAGCCCTTACAAATGCCTTCTATGAACACCTTCAGGACTGCATGGATCAGGCAATCCCAAATAAAACCAAGACTCTTTCCACCAAGGGCAAACATCCAGTCTGGTGGACCCCAGCCAAAAACAAACTTTACAATAAGAGGAGAAAGCTATTACATGATAGAGCAAAATCCCAAAAAGGGAAGGCATCTTTGATCAGTACTAGCAAGAAACTACGATCCCTCATAAAATCATCCAAGGCCAACTTTGAGAAAAAATTGCCATAGATTCAAAAGACAATCATAAGGCCTTCTTCAGCTATGTCAGAAACCTGGGTGGAAACTCCCAGATATGCTCAGAATTAGTCCAAAATGATACAAAAATCACTGAACCCACAGACATTGCCAACATACTGGCAGACAGGTTCAGCGCAAACTTCACCCCTCTCCCCAAAGGAGAGATAACTATCCCAACAGAGTGTAGCCTCCCAGACATCTCAAATGCTGCTCTCTCTAAAGCTAAAAACACAGCATCAATGAGACTGGATGGTGTCCTGTGTGCTACATGAACTCAATGAAGAACTAAACCGCACATAAAGCAGCTGTTTAATCTTAGCCTTACCACAGGATATGTGCAAACCAGGGAGTGGCGTGCGGCAACTGTGGTCCCACTCGGACCCTGGTAATTACCGCCCCATAAGCTTAACAAGCCTGGTCTGCAAAGCTATGGAGAGGATCATAATGGAACTCATAAACAAGGACATAGGGGACTTGCAGACCTTGGACCCAACCCAGTTTGGCTTTGTCAAGGGCAGATCTTGCCTTTTGAACACTTCTTGAAACAGTTACCAAGACCATTGATGAGGGAAAGGCAGTCCATACAGCCTACCTTGACCTTGCAAAGACACAATACCCCACTCGGGTATCATAGAGAAACTTACCAGCTTAAATGTAAACCCATATGTCATAAGATGGGCTGCAGACTGGCTAAAGGACAGAAACCACAGGGTTAGAGTTGCTGGAGCCATGTCAGACTCCAAGCCGGTTACAAGTGGTGTCCTCAGTCCTCATCTACTTCTCAGAAGTACAGGCAAACATAGGAGGACTATGGCTGACAAAGTTTGCGGATGACTGCAAACTGGGTGCCATAATGGATAGTACATCGGACACAGACATCCTTCAGAGGGTGTCCTGATAGCTGGTGCCAGAGCCATGGCCTGAAGTTAGTGTATAGTCATAAAAAACAAGGTAACCCCAAGCTACCATATAGGTGGCAACCCACTAAGCACAGAAGAAGTTATCAGGGACCTGGGTACCCAGGTTGACAGTGGCCTCTCGTTTGGCACTCACATTGCTAAAGTGGTTTGAAAGACCTTCTATATTGCCCATCTGATCATGAAGGGATTCACATCCAGATCAAGTGAGGTCATTGTTCCCCTGTACTCTTCACTTATCAGACCAATGATCGAGTACAATGCCCCATTCGGGATGTATCTCACCCGACATCTGCAGCAATTGGAGAGACCCCAAAAGTTCCTCACCAAAAGGATAAAGGGACTCCAAAACCTGTCATATACTGCCAGACTGAAGAAACTCCAACTCTATTCAGTTGCATACCGTCTGCTCAGAGGTGACCTGTGCCTGACATACAAGGCCATGACCAACCCGGAATTAATGGACATGCTCCACCTCAAAAATCCAAATCCACCAGAATCACAAGAGCAAGTGACTTAAACCTTGGAGCAGATATCACTAGGTCATGCTGCAGGTATGGATTTATCACCCAGAGACACCCCATGCTGTGGAATAAAATCGGTCCATTTGAGGCAGAGCACCTCGCTGGCTCTGTTCAAGAGAAATCTTGACGGTGGATGGGAGATCGTAGGTTTACGGGAATCATCTCTGTGTCACTGCTGGACAGAGGCACAACAAACTAATGGGCACATTATTTCTAACATAAGGGGTGGCGTAAGCCACATAACTTTGGGCTAGGCTTATAAATGCCTTAGGGCAGATTGCCTAGTATAAACCTATGAACCTATGAACCTATGAATAAGTCTCTTTCCTATGTATACGAGCTATATATCTATTTTCTCTGTAATCTTTAATAAGTTTAATATCTAGATATTCCATATAGTCATTACTGACATTCCATGTGAACTTAAAAAATGTTGTAGTTTGACCTATATATAACCAGAATTCTTCCAATATATCTTGTGTTCCTTGCCAAATAATACTAATGTCATCCTGAAACCTAAAATAAGATTTAATAAATCTATTAAATCTACTATTGAAAACATATTTCTTCTCCCAATAGGCCATAGTTATAATAGCATAAGCTCCCTCACATGGGGAGCCCATCACAATGCCTTTTGTCTGTAAATAATATTCATTATTAAATGCTAAAAAATTGTAATTCAAAACTATTTCTAATAGCTCTATTAATAAATTAATTTTATCTTGTTGCATATGGTTATCTTGTAACATTTCACTGGTCCATTTTAACCCCTTTTCTTGTGGGATAACTGTATAAAGATCACATACATCAATTGTGACCAAAATGTCATTACTGTTATATTCTATATTATTCATATATTGTAAAAATGACAATCCCTGCAAATTTGTTCTTGATTTTTAAGAATATTTTTAAATTCAAAATCTATATATTTTGCAATTGCTGATGTAATAGAGTCCCTTCCATCTACTAAGGGATGCATAGGTGGATTAGAAATAGATTTATGCACTTTAGGGGTTCCAAAGAACACAGGGACTCTAGTAGGTGATACATTCAAATAATTATACAATTCTATACTGATACGTCTGTCTATGAACATATCATTTAACTGCATAAAGATTGTTTTATATGCTCGATTAATTTCATTCATTGACACTTTCAAATATGTATCAGTATTTAGAATATTATTTAACCTTTTATTATAATCTTGGATATCCATGATCATTGTCCCTCCCCCTTTATCTGGTTTCATTATACGTATATTTTCTTTTCTTATTTGAGTCAAGGTCTGCTGTTCTATTATACTAAGATTATTCTCTTCCTTTTTTCCATAATGGTATTTTTTCAAATTTTTAATGTCTATTTCACAGATCTTTTCATATGCTACCAGTTTAGGGTGGAGGGGTGGGTTATAAATACTACTAATACCAAACATATTTGTCTGTCTAATTATACTAGTCTGATACAATACTTTTAAATTAATTTTCCTAAGATACAACTTTAAATCTAAGATAGTGTTAGTGAAATCACTATAAACAGAAGGCACAAAGGTCATTCCTTTTGCCAATAAATTAGCTGTTTCACTAGTACAAGCTACATTTGAAAAATTATACACTTTAAAATCTTGTTTACTGTTAAACACAACTGTACAAGTATTGTTAATATTTGGTTCGAGTGTATCACTGCTAGTCAATATATTATGTTCCATATTACTCAAGTCCTCCATTGTTTCGTTTTGGGTCTCGCTCCTTGAAACCCCGCTGTTTGTTGACTGTTTGAAAAAGGGGCATTGCCTCTATTTCTAAGTCTCTCAGATCTTCTTAGCTCAGGATAATTATGGTTATATGCTTCTTGGCTGTTATCATATTCATAAACTCTTTCATGTTCATCTATGTTTGCGTTATTAAATCTTTTCTGTACTTGAAGCTTAGGGGGCCTAGGATATGCTACTCCATTAGCATAATCTCGAAGATGACGTTCAAGTTTACTGATTTTTCCTTTTTTTAAATATTCAGTTTGTTGTTCAACACTGTTATAAATGTGTAAATTCTCATATTCTGCTTGTTCATACGAGTTATGCTCTCAAATAGTACTATCTAATGTACTTAATTCATTGCTGAGCTCATCAATGTTTGCTTGATTATGTTTTATTAAGAGCTCAAGTAATTCCTATCCTGTTCTACCAAAGAGTTTCAATAGCTATATATGTAAAGCCGAATTCTCTATTAAGCCTGAAGGGAAACGCCACATGCGTAACCCTTTTGGAATCACTTTGCTCTGCAAACATTCAGACAGATAAGCATTTTCAAGCTGTAATTTCTTACAGTTTATAGTCAAATTCAGATAGCTTACCATTGAGCGTGTTATCCGTTCCTTGAGAAGCTCTGAAAGAAAACACTGTAGTCAACCATTCATTTCGTACTGGCACATCCCTTTTGTTATCACAATTTGCATTCATTCTTTTTGTGCTTGCTCCTGCCTCACTATTTAAATGGTTGATGCCATCAAGATTCCAACCAGAACCAGTGTTAAAATCTGGTCTAAGACATTGAGGTGTGAGATGAAATCCAATTCCTGCATTCGTGTTATTGCTGTTATTAACTTGCTGAGCAGGTAAAGTATTGACATTATTGTTACCTTGATGAGCAACCAATGTGTTTGGAAGTTCTTTACACATGTTACGTCCAATACGCTCATACAAGTTGTCCATACGCTTGGAAAGCTGCATAACGAGGGCAAAAAGTTGTGCAACAGACCCTTCGGTCTCTCCTTGTTCATTAACTAAATTAGATTCAGTTGGCCCATGATTCTCTCCTTGGGTTCCAATCGACAGAGTGCCTTCCATACCACCAACAAACAATACAAAATCCGAAAACAAACTGAAAAAACAACAAAGCACTGTGTCAGAAGGTGAACCAGGAATGAACGACCAACTAGAATAACTACGTTTATTCCACAAATGACAAAAAATGTGTTGTGAGCGCTTTCGTATAATAAAATATTATACTTCATCAGACAAAGATCCAACACCTTCTGTTCAATTTAAACTATAAAATAGCAGTGTCATCATGATGTCATTTCCTTTATCTAATTAATGACTTTCCAAATCAAACAATACATATTACAAACACCGTGTTCACTAACATCAGTATTTAGAAACTAATATGTCCCTATTACCCTCAGCAGCCTTCCTACTATAAACATACATAGATACTTGTATGAAATACTTAAAATACATTTATAAAATTTATATACATCTATTTTGTAATAAATTAATTAACCTAATGCAATAAGAGGAACATAATAAGAGATAAGCCACTTATAGTGTATAGAAAAGGGAGAAATTTGAAAGATTTGTTAAAATACAACGAGTCGCATAGTAATGTTAAGGTGCTAGGTATGAAAAAATGTGTTTTTTGTAGATGGTGCCATAAAATAGAAGTTGGCACAGAGTTTTTAGTAAGAAATAAAATGTATCAAATACAGGGTAAATATAACTGTGAATCAAAAGCTGTAGTTTATCTAAGTAACTGTAAATCATGCTTAGCCTATTATATAGGGAAAACTGAAAGAAAATTGTCTCAGCGCATATATGGACATGAATATGCAATAAAAAAGCTGAACATGACTAATGCTTTAGCCAAGCACATTAATAGTCATCCAGACCATTCATTTACTTATACTATTATAGACCAAGTTATAACTGATGACAAAACAGCATGGAATGTACTTTTAGAACTCAAAGAATTAGAATGGCAAGTAAGATTGCAAGCAGACACTTGGCCAGGTATCAATGAGCGTAGCTCTATAGTGCCTTTACTTAAATTAAAAGCGCTTAAAAGAAACAAAATTTGTCACCATTAAAGAAAGGTTAAAAGAATATAGAAGTGGTTAATGTTGATTATTCCTTAAAATAAGCTGTTGTATTAATAAGAGACGTGGAGAGATAGAATATAGTATAGGAAATATACATATGCATACGTGTTTTAGAATTTTATATATATATATATATATATATATATATATATATATATATATATATATATATATATATATATATATACATTTTTTTATAGAGAATTGATATTTAATTATAGTGTATTTAATGGTTATTACATTAGGTTAATTAATTTATAACAAAATAGATGTATATAAATTTTATAAATGTATTTTAAGTATTTCATACAAGTATCTATGCATGTTTATAGTAGGTAGGCTGCTGAGGGTAATAGGGACATATTAGTTTCTAAATACTGATGTTAGTGAACACGGTGCTTGTAATATGTATTGTTTGATTTGGAAAGTCATTAATTAGATAAAGGAAATGACATCATGATGACACTGCTATTTTATAGTTTAAATTGAATAGAATGTGGTGGATCTTTGTCTGATGAAGTATAATATTTTATTATATGAAAGCGCTCACAACACGTTTTTTGTCATTTGTGGAATAAACGTAGATATAAGTGAACTACCTTGCCTGCTCATCAATCTATACTAGAGAGGGACGAGTGACAGGTGCCAGAATGGGATCCAGAAATCCAGATCTGAGACCGAGAGGCACTCAGTTAAGATTGGAGGAATATACAATAGTGAATCATCACTACTGCATGTATAACTCACAAAACAGGTCAGAAATGAATTTCAGGCATTAAAACTTACTGAAATGATTTCTTATTTGCAAAATATGAAGCTAAGCATTCATAATGCTCTCAACAAATTTCTAAGCAAACAAAGTGTCCAGAACTGACATATTGATAGAAAATATTTGAAATAACTAAGGAAAATGTTTTAAATAAAATCCAAATTGCATAAAATGTATAAAATAAAGGAAATTACCTCATTTTTTTTTGCTAAGCACTACTTTTTCACATTAATCAAAGCTATTTGAGTTGCCTGAAGTGTATGTAGTGTTCTCATGTTTGTGCAGTATTACAGTACAGTTAATTTGCAAAATACAGCCATTTGAAAGCATATTTCGTAAAGTACAGTATTTCAAAGAGTTTATTGTGGATTTGAATGTTATTACAGGCAAACATACTGTAGCAGCTTGTTCAGATATAATTACAAGTGCCATTTTTTCAGTGTGTTTGGGCATACTTTGTTGGCATGGCAAATGGATTTTGAAAACCAGGTCCACTTGTGTTTGACAATAATATTGCAGAGAATTGGAGAGTGTTTGAGCAAGAGTATGATATTTTCATACAGGCTGCATTTTCTAATAAAGATAACCATACAAAAGCATTTAAACTGCTTAATTTAGATGGGTCAGAAGCCATAGAAAGACAGCATTCATTTGGGTATGCACCTGCTGCAAGACAGCGGGAAAACCATCATGTGAATGTACCGGCTGATTCAAGGGAAGACCCCAAGTGCTTAAAACATAAATTTAGAGAAATGTATAACCCCCAAATGAATATTACAATGGAAAGGCACTTATTTTACACAAGGGATCAAAAGTCTGGTGAAACTTTTGCAGCATATATAACTGATTTGAGAAACAAGGCTAAAAGGTGCAGATCTGGTGATTTAAGGGATGCGTTGATAAAAGACAAACTTGTGTGTGATATTAAAGATAATGCTGTGAGAAAGATTTTTCTTCATGACAGTGATTTAACTTTGAATAAGGCCATTGTGATTTGTCAGATATATGAGCTTACAGAAAAGCACACAGATATGCTTACAAATGAGAGATGCATACTTCCAGTAACTTCTAATAAACACTGCCAATGTTGATAGTATGAAGCACATGGTTAAAAGAAACAGGCCCAAGCACATGGCAGCAACTGTAACCCCTGCAACAGTCACTGGTAAACCCAGAGCTTTCTGGTAAATTCCAGAGTGTGCACAGTCTCAGTGAAGCATAAGAGTGAGTCAGCAAATTCAAAGAATGGGCCCCCACCCAGTTTTATTGCTAACTGTCGTAACTGTGGTGGAAATCATGAACCTAAAAGAGAAAAATGTTTAGCTTTTGGTCAGCAGTTTCACAAATGCAATAAGTGGAACCATTTCAAAAGGTTTTGTAAATCAAAAGGGACACATTTTTTATTAAAAGGGAACATTCCAAAAAACAAGATGATCAATTAGAAAGCTGTGACATTACTTTTTATGTTGATGGTGTGTTGATGCTTCACGAAACAGTCAATGCAGTAGATTTATGGGCAAGGAATGAAATATTTTGTACTGTTCAGATAAATGGAATACCCATAGGGCTCAAAACTGACATGGGTTCAAAGTGCAATGTTATGTCTGCAGAAACATTTGCTAGAGTATGTGCTGGTGAGAAGCTTGATTTGGCAAAGTGGGCAAAGCTTGCTGCTTATGGTGGTGAAGAAATTCAAGCTGAAGACTCGGTAGTACTTTCATGTTACCCTGCTGGGAAAAGCTACAACTTGTTATTATATGTGGTCAAAAGGCACGTACAGTCATTATCAGGGCTCAGAGACAGTTTGAAAATGGGACAAATTTCATTTAATAAGGAAGTCCATCATGTTAGCTTTAAAGACCACTGTTCTAATTTCACCCAGTATATTTTTTCTACCTATGATGATCTTTTTGAAGACAAACTAGGCAAGCTTCCAGTTGCGTACTCCATGAAGTTAGACCCAGATGTCAGCCCAGTTGTCAGGCCAGCCTGGAAAGTTCCAATAGCTATGCAGAACAGAGTCAAAGCTGAGCTACACAAAATGTTGCAACAAGGTGTGATGTATCCAGTAGGTTCATCAGCTCCTACTGAATGGGTACCTTACATGGTGGTAGCTCATAAGAAAAGCTCAGATGATATCTGAATATGTATTGCTCCATGAGATTTGAACAAAGCACTGAAAAGACCTCATCATCCAATGTGTACAGTTAAAGGAGTTGCACCTCTGATGCTAAATGCCACTGTTTTTTTCTGTCTTAGATGCAAGGAGTTCATTTTGGTAAATTTTGCTTGATCAAAAATCATCATTGCTATCTATGTTCAGTACTCCGTTTGGCAGGTACAGATTTTTTAGAATGCCATTTGGGATAAATTCTGCCAGTGAAGTCTTTCAGTGTGCAATGGAGGAATTTTTTTCTGGGTATCCTTGTGCTATTATAGTAGATGATATTCTAGTAGGAGGTAGTGGTGAAACTGAGCATGATAGAAACCTCAGAAAAGTTCTGGAAAGCGCACATGAAGTGAATCTTAAGCTGAATCCTCAGAAGTGCAAATTCAGGTTATGAGAAGTTACTTATGTTGGTCATTTATTTACCAGTTCAGGCTTACGACCAGACCCTTTCATGTAAACAGCTAATCTTGAGATACCAGCTCCACACAATGTTCAAGTCTTACAATGTTTTCTTGGCATGGTTATCTAGGCAAGTTCATTCCAGATTTGAGCCAACTAGTAGCAATGATAGCAATGATTGGAGAGCTGACATGTAAAGATGCATCCTGCTCATGGTGGAACAACACCAGAGAGCATTTGATGTCCTGAAACAGAAAATTGCCAGTCCACCAACTCTCAGATACCATGATTTTCACAAACCAGTTACTCTTTCCTGTGATGCTTCGAAATTTGGACTTGGTGCAGCCATTCTTCAAGAGGGTCAACCTGTTGCCTATGCAACCAGAACTGTAACCCAAACTGAAATACAGAATGCTCAGATAGAGCAAGAACTTTTGACAATTCTTTTTCCATGTTCGAAGTTCCATGACTATGTTTATGGTTGATCTATCCAGATTGAAACTGATCACCAACCTCTAGTCACTATTTTGAGAAAACCTATGCATACAGCTCCAGCTAGATTACAACATATGATGTTGAGATTGCAAAAGTATAAATTTAATCTTATGAACACAAAGGGCAAACTTCTTTATCTTGCTGATACATTATCCAGATCACACAGAAATACCAGTGAACAGCATGAGAATGAGCAACTTGATTTTGAAGTCATGGAAGTGAGAAATTATTCTTCTACATGTTTTGATGAGCTTAGAAATCATACAGCTACAGATCCAATTCTACAGAAACTCAACGACTTTATCAATCGAGGATGGCCATCAAAGCAATCTAGTTTACCTCAAGAAGTGCAAACTTATTTTCCTTACAGAGATGAGAGTTTGTCTGACAATGGTATCCTCATGAAAAGTCCAAAAGTAATTGTTCCAAAGTCCTTGCAACATGAGTATATTACTATCTTGCATCGTGGCCACCCAGGAAATGATTCTACCAAAAGACGGGTGAGAGGACTAGTATTTTGGCCTTCTATATCACAAGACATTGAGAGAGTACTTCATCTTGTTCTGTGTGTAATAGTACAAAGCCACATCAATAGAAAGAACCACTTCAGCTAAACCAGATTCCTGAGCTACCTTGGTCAACAGTAGTCAATGACATTTTCGGATGGAATGGTCAACATTACTTGGTGTTGGTAGACTCCTATACCAATTGGTTTGAGATTGATCTACTTCATAATCTAACATCCAGTGCTGTCATTACTAAGATAAAGTGTCATTTTGCAGTCCATGGTAGTCCGCACAAAGTTATCTCTAACAATGATACACAGTTTACTAGCCAGCAATTCAAAAGACTTGCCGAAGAGTGGCACTTTATCTATGATACAAGTAGTCCTGAGGACCCACAGCCAAATGGTTTGGTAGAACATGCAGTTCAAAGTGTGGAACAGTTACTGGAGAAGTGAAAATGAGACAATAGTGATGTTTTTCTGAATCTCTTAAATCTCAGAAATTTTCCTTGTGATTAACATTTTGGTTCACCTGCCCAGAGACTTCTGTTGAGACAAACCAGAACTACACTACCAGTCAGCAGTAGTTTATTAATTCCAAGTGCTAAGAAGAACAGATCAGTGAAAGCCCATCTGTTAAAGAAGCTCCCTGCAAGAAGTCTTAATCCACTACAAGTGAACAATCAGCAATCCAATAAGAATATTAAGACGGTAAGAGAATTCAAAAGTGCAAAAGTATATTTGGATTGATTGGATTGGAACAATGACCCAGAGCCAAGATCATACATTTAATCATCACAAGGAGAATCACAAGGGAGTGATCAAAGGAATTTGGATAACATGTCAAGCCCTTGTGTACCACATTGTCCAGCAAAAAAAATGTGAATAAAGACTCTTTATCTCATGTCAGGTTGTCCAGCCCTGTCCTGTCTATCCCTGTTCCTTGACTGGTTCCTGGTTGTCCTTGTATGAAAATTCTGTTATGATTCCTGTATCCCAGTCTGAATCCAGTTCTGATTGATATATGTTTAGATCAGGTTGTTACTTCAGACACATGTTCAGCTTTTAATGTCTATGTTTTGCATGCCTCATTGCATTGTATTTTTATGCATGGAAATCTATTTTTCAGAGGATGGATGTAGATCAGTATATATATATGTATACCTTTAATCCAATATGTATTTTATTAACTAGTGTATAAATACTGAGGCAGTGTGACAAATATGACTAAATTTTGTACGTGTGCTAGCATGTATGTAGTATGTTGTCTGTGTAGTAGTATGGTTAATCAGTTTTGTTTTAGTTTGTTTGTTGTAAGTTTGTTCTTATGTTTGTTTGTATGTATGTAAAAGTATATATGTTACTATAAATAAACTTGTTGTCAGTTACATATAGATGAGATATCAGTGAGTGAGAGGTGCCATGTGTATGTGACAAACTTGCCCTGTCTATACTACTAGTTTTTGTTTACAGGGCTCTGGTTTCCTCTTACATTTTGAAGACATGCTGTAGGTGACATGGACACTGTGGACTGGACATAAGTGTGAGTGTGTGTGAGTGTGTGTGTGTGTAGTGTGTGTGTGTTGGTGTGGCTGCTGTGTGTACTAGTAAACTTTGGTTGTAAACTTTGGTTTTAGTTGATTGTCACTGTGACTCAAATGCATACTCATGAAAAAGAATTTGACCATGGGAGAAGAATAGAATCCATGTTAGATAGATAAAATAAAGATAGATCCACTTTCGATCCACTCATCTCTCTTCCTTTGGTCTTTTTTTTTTAAACACAACAACTCCATTAAATATAGATATATATATATATGTATATATATTGCATTGCATTATCCATCACCATTTTTTAGGGGGAGAGGAGGGAGGGATAATAAAAAAAATTTTATCTGAACAAATTTTTTGTGGTTTTGTGGTTATTTATTCATTCTATTTATCATTTTTTGCCATTGGTACCTTGTTGTTTTCTTCCACTAGTAAAGAGTGCATAAAATCACTCTTGTTTGAAATAAGGTATAATTCTATGGTTCAAATGGGACCTATATTCCATATTATTTTTAACTGCATGCCCATTATTTCCGAAGTTCTGATTATTTGTCTTACACAGACATTGTCTTTATTCCAGCTTTGTCCTGTCTCTCTTTTAGAGAGTCTTGGTTTTATATCAATCATTTCTGCTTCTGCTGTTATGTCCAGATGATGAACATCTTGAAGAGTAACACTTTGGAAAATGTCTTTACACAACTAAAGTCTGTTGGTGGTGGACAACTGTCATTTTTTCATGCATTTTATTTGCTTTCTTTTCTCCCTTATCTCTCTCTCCTCCATCTTCTTTCTATGATTTTCATTATTTTTCCTGACAAGCTCACTGTGCTTCCTTCTTTAATGGGTATTAATGAAATATTGAAACTTATTTCAGATGTTGGCTGTCACATAAAATAAAAAATTAAAATCATTCAATATATAGGTGAGCATATCTCAAAGTTGACCCCATCCCCCTGTCAAACTAACTACCTGACATATGGCAGTCAGTGAGAACTGTCCCAGCTGTATAAACCTGTGTGAATACCTTGGTGCAAAGTTGACTGGCCTCATTCATTCTATGTAGCGGCATCATTTAGGAGAATATTGCTGTATATGCCATTTGCTTTTCCCTAAAGTCTTAGACCTCCTTCTACAGTTGTCTTGTTTTGTTCATAGTAAAGTCATTCGCCCCAGGACAGTCAGTGACATCCAGCTAACTTTTGTCTACAGCGGGTCTATATTAAATAAGTGAATGCTTTTTTTTTTGTGGAACAGCGATTTTTTTCTCTGTAAAAAAAATCGCTGTTCCGAGTGTTTGGCATTTTCAGCGTTTGCTGAACTAGGGTCGATGAATAAGCATTCACTTTTTTAAGTGTTTGCTTATTTAATATAGACCCTCTACAGCTGCTTCCTGTGGTGGAATACCCAAGGGAGAAATGTAGATGGATGGAAAGATATCTTATAGGTTCATAGGTTCAAAGGTCTATACTAGGCTATCTGCCCTAAGGCATTTATAAGCCCAGCCCAAATTTTTGTGGCTTCGCCCCTGAAAAATTTGGCAGACTTAGAAGAAGCAGCTTTCCTCGATTAATTCTGGATCATTTTAGTGTTCTCCCAAATGTATTTTTACTGAGTTCATCACCTGTCAGGATGGACTGACATTTGGCAGTAACAAACCTGTATTACACTTGCCTCTAGTTGCTCAGCTCCTACATGTGTGTGAAAACACAAAAGTTTTAAAATGACAGTATGTACTCTCTTTTAATACTATAGAGCAACTCGGTAACAATGTATAGTAGGCAAATGCTCTACCACTGAGCTATACCCTCATTTCACCTAATGATTTAGTTTTTCAACATATGTTTATGTAAAGAGTCACAGATGCCATTAAACGAAATAATGAAGGAGTGAGGCACTAAATGCATGAAGACAGCAGTACACTTCATACAAGTGTTGAAATAGTTTAGTTTAACCAGTTTTGCTTAGCACAGTTGTTAAGGGTAACTGATATATATTTAGCCACTTTATTTGCTACAAGAATAGATATTAGTAGTGGGCAACATGCAAAGCTGCATAAATAGAGATGTTTGTGAATATAGAATGTATGTCTGTCTGCTAAGGACATGGAATCTGAGGAATAAATATAGCACACTTCATAGCTAGTTGATTATATAGATATGTATACCAGATTTAGTGTGAATTTTGAGTGCTGGTGTTAGTTTCAACAATAAGTCTTCAAGAATCGCAATGTTAAATTCTAGTTGTAGCAAAACAAGGTAGTCAATGACATCATGGAATCTCTGTTTAAAGCCATTAAGTGAGAAATGAGCCATAATGGAGAAAAAGCTTCAATGGTAGAGCTAAGCCACAAATCAGTTACGAGGAGGTGGGGAGGACAGATCATGGAGAGGAAACCTGAAAGAAACAATGGAAATACTTCCTCATCTAACCATTCTATAATACTAGAAGTTAAATTAATTTGAGAGTTCAGTGCCATTGCCAGAGGAGCAGACTGAAAGTCAAGTACTTCTACTGGAGAACATACCAGGCCACTCTATCCCATGTCCATTTTACATGGGCGGCACCTGCAAATGGTCTGTTGTGATCAGTGTACTACCATGGTAAACAAGTTAAATACATACATACATAGGTTATTATCTTATGTAGAAAGCTGTCTGCTTTAGCATCAGCCTGTCAAGATAGCCACAAATAGGTTCATAGGTAAGTTCGTTGCTAACTGCACTTGAGGGCCATTTTAAGCTTAGCCAGTTTCCCTTGTTGTGCTTGAAGACACCTATCCCATTTGGTTATAGACTGGCTTTACCCATCCCATGGTCAATAATTCTATATTACCCCTAATGAGAATAAATGGGATCATACTATAGATAACTTGAGGGGACCCATGCATAAGATAAAGCATTTAAAAGCTGCCTGTGTCCATTAGTAGTACAGGAGGCAGTCCTAGAGTAAGCATTCTGTTTCCCATCCATAGAGCTAATTTGTAATTGAAGATGGACTGGGATGAACTTTGTTTTATGTGGATGGGCAGTCTATTCCATAGCAGTGGTATCCTGTGTGAGATATACCTGTCCCACTAAACCATTCTGTTGATGCTGCAGAAGAGGTTTAGATCCCTAGATCAAGTATTTCTGCTGCCATTTGACTTGCTGATGTGCAATAAATTCATCAGTAATGGTTTGGAGGATGCCTTGTATTCCAGACCCAGGTCAACTTTTAGCAGTCTGTAAGATACTGAGTATAGTAACAGGCTCTCAGTCACTCCATGTAGGGCATGTTGTTTAGGCTGTGAAGATTTGGTGAAGATAGCTGAAGGCTGCCAGCCTAGCCAGATAGAATTTTGGAGATAATTCTGTTATCTGTAAATATTAATGTAAATCACAGGCTTGTTGTCTTAAATGGTAAAAATAGTGTTACATGTGGAATTGAAAAAAATGTAACAACAGTGCCCTCTACTGACTAAGTAAAGCATGTTGTGACCCTTTGATGTAAACACGGCTCCGGACAGTCTAGATGAAGGAATTCTTGCAATTGTTTTAAGGCCAGAGTTAACGGCCAGAATGTGCATGCATAAATGTCCTTAATGACTTTGCTTTCTGACCTGGTGTGAGCTTACTAAAGAATGTAGCCTGTTAACCTGGGAACCCCAGGAAAGTGTGAATAATGATGTAATGTGAATCAGGACTAGAATATCAATTTAAATAGAGAGAATCAGAGAGCATTAAGCATTTTTGTGTTGACCATCCAACTCATCAGCACTGTCTTGCTCTATATGTAAGTTTATCTTAGACTTGTGTTTTCTCTTAGAAATAGCTAGAAACTAGAAAGATTAGACTAAATGTTTTTCTGTGATGTCAGAACTGTACTACTGTATTATTTTAAGTATTTATCTGTGATCTCTGAACTCTTGACTAGCACTGTGTAGTAAAAAGTATTGTCTTTTGTTCTGACTATTTGTTATTAAATATTTTTAAACTCTTTCAACTGTGGCTGTTTTTGTAGAGATAATTTAAGCTCTTTAGAGTACTTGCATGCCTTTGGTAAAACTGTACAAAGCCACTCCAATAGCTTTAGCCGTGGGCTATACTACCAATTCAATAATAATATTACACAGTAATAATTGGACACCCTTTTAAGGGCCTTTGAGTAGCTGATAAATATTAGTGGGTGGTGGCAGCTGGTACTACCATATGGTCTGTGAAAAAGGGGCACAGCTGGAGAACCTGTGCCAGCCTTCCCCAGGAGTGTCTGTGTGGTTGTATAAACTCTTCTCAAAGTGTGTGTGTGTGTCAGCTACTTGGGCAGGGGCATGAAGCACTGATTGGACAGAGAGGGTACTGGAGGTTTTAGCTTGCCCACTAGGCTGAGATCTGGACCCTATAGCTGTGCCTGTGGAGAGTCTTACTGCGGACCTGGAGAGCAAGGGAGCAACCAGCCCCAGACAGACTGTGATCTCTGTGTGCTCTTAAGGGAAATTGCATTTTACTGTGTGGATTTATTATCCTTTCCTCCTAATTGAGATGCCCCTCACTGGTGTTAGTGGTGAGGATTGAGGCACCTTGTTTGCTGGGGCAGGGCACAAGCATAACACAGGTGTTTTATCCTTTTATTAAGTTATCTCTCTGGGTATTCCAGTTGTTACATGTCTCTGGACAGATACATGCCAAAGGTGACATTATATTCAATGACTGGTTTAATGAGGGCTGAGTAACGGGAGGCAATGACTTCTCTAGATCTGGACTCAATCCCTTTGTTTTGTAAGTTAAGCAATGTAGAAGGTTTTTCTTTCAACAATAGATACATGTTGATCAAATGTTAGTTGACTGTCCACATAAGTTCCCAAATCCTGAACAACTAGGTCAGTGTGGTAGTTCCCTGGGGTAGATGACTTCCCAAAGGATACAGTAAGGCATTTTTTTGGAATTTAGTTTCAGTCCATGATTTTGGAACCAGTTACATATTTGAGGCAAACCTTCTTGCAGGATGGCTAAGTCATTTGGAGATTCAGTGACTGCTCCTACCTCATTACATCTGACTGACGCCTCCAGGTGCATCTGCAGTTAACTCCTACTGACGCCTCTAGGTGTCAGATATTGCTTGCTCATATTTGCATCAATAATTCCAAAGCCATGCTATGAACAATGTTTTAAAAGATTACATCTTAAATCTTACACAGTGGCAAAGTTAACTGCATTAATATTTGACCCCAGTCTAGTGCAGGTAAATAAATATTAACTGTTGTTTTTATGACATTAATTTATATAGATATAATTTTCACATTTTTCTAAATATCTCAACAACCAAGTAAGATAGACAGAATTCCTTAGCCTCATATGAAAGCTGTCGGTTAGATGAATGAATTACTGCTGACAGTATGTGTGTAACTTCAGTCGTTGCTGAGATATTGTCAGTTGTCTACAAAATATTACAAATGTAATAGTTACTGTGTTTACTGTGACTTATAAAATTTGGTTTAAGACCGAGAACCTAAAGAATACTACCACTATAAAAATAGTTAATGCTGACGAGTTTGTCATTTATACTTCTTTCATGATCCCTATGGTTCCAGAGATATAAAAATTTGTTTGAAATGTGAGGACATAATTTGATTCTGTCGAAAGGCTTAGGCTCCACCCACTGGAAGGTACAGTGGAAACTTGCTGAGCTCCATTGAAGTGAATGAGCTAGCTTGCAGTCATCTGCAGACTTAGTTATCTAGTGCCATTTGGTATTGGCTTTTACTTCAGAAAACTAGATGCTAAACAGGAGAGGTCAGAGAAAAATCTAGATGCACATGCATACATACACACACACACACACACACACACACACACACACACACACACACACACACACACACACACACACACACACACACACACACACACACACACACACACACACACACACACACACACACACACACACACACACACACACACACGTATGGGTCTACTTCTAAATTTCGAAGTTTCAAAACTTCAAATTTCTTATGGTCAAGACCATAAGATTGAAGTTTTTGAAACTTAGAAATGTAAATAGAAAGAAATAAAAACAAAAAAAATCTTTACTTTTTTTACATTTTTGCAGGGGGCAAGCTCCCCACCCCCCTGCTAATTAAATATACCAACGCCAAGATTGCACTCAAGTGAGGGAAAACAGTAAATATACCACTCTGTGCTGTACAGCGATCTCCATTTAAATGGCAAAACTTTGATCTTATGGTCTCGACCATAAGAAATTCAAAGTGTTGAACACCTATATATATATGTGACCCATATATATATATATATATATATATATATATATATATATATATATATATATATATATATATACATATACATATATATATATATATATATATATATATATACATACACACACACACACACACACACACACACACATCTATATATATATATATATATATATATATATATATATATATATATATATATATATATATATATATATGGGTCTATATTATATTCTTGAAAGCCGACAATATCGAAGCTGATATTGTCAACATGAGAATAGCGAAAGTGCACAACATCAAACGTGTAAACAGAAGTCTCTGTAAGGGGAGATTTCCATTTAATGCAATGTAGTGCGGTCTCAGAGTTGGTATATTTAAGTAGTGTGGGGTGTGGGAGGGTGCAGGGGGGCTTGCCCCCCTGCTTAAACCTGTTAGGGTACTTTTTTCTTTTCTTATTTTTTTTGTTTTTATAAGTTTGATGTTTGAAAACATCGACCATATGGTGTCGACCATATGGTGTTCGATGTTTTCAACTGTCGATCTTATAATAGAGACCCTATATATATATATATATATATATATATATATATATATATATATATATATATATATGGATCTACTTTGAAATAAAAAAATTTCAAAATGCTGAAAATCAGATCGAGACCAGAACTACAAAACTTCAATATCCTGAAACTTCAAAACATCGAGTCCCAAAATATTGAAAAACAAACTACCGCTTAGTTCTCTATGTTTAGTGGGGGGAGTCTCCCTGCACCCCCCCCCACAACCCTTGCAAATTAAATATACCAACTCTGAGATTGCACAACAGTGGAGGAAAGACAAATTTCTAGATCCCCCTGTTCCATGATCTCCATACAACATGTCCAAATAATTTCTGAAATACGCAACTGTTCCTTCACAAAACACCTACCATCTGCCAACACAAACACATCCAATCTTAATCACTTTTCCCAACACCACAAACAATACTTACACAATTTTCTTGCAAATAAATAAATCCTAACTTCAGCAAGAAAATCTACCTTACCCTTTTCTTCAAAAGTTGTACTACACAAGCTAGCAAATTCCCTTCATCATTAAACATAACATTTGCCACATCTCTTTACTACAACGCACAACGTATTAAAGTGATACTGTAGTATTCAAACTCAACAGAATATAAACATTAGTGTTTTTGATGTTATTGGACTCGATATTATAATATTTCATTGTACGTTCTGGTCTCGATCTTCTGGCATTTTTAAATTTTGTTATTTCAAAGTAGATATATATATACACAGTAATGTATGAATGGTACAACTCCTTTTCTGCTTTTCTATGAAGTATTCAAAATTTGTGATGCGAGTTCTTCATTCTTATTTATTGGTTTTGGGATAAGTCGTCTGAATAGTGTGATGAAGTAAGTAATGACAACTGGAGGATTTTCACTTGTTCTACCAGTGGCCTAGTAACCAATTTTTGATGTTATAATTCACTGATCACAAATAGATGAGTTGTAATTTATCAATTGGTATTTGTAATAGAAAATAATTGCTGGCACTGTTTGTATTACAATGGAACAACTACTTTTTTAAATATTTTTTAAATATTTCCCTTGCCTTAATGGTTGTATAACTATCTGAGTGTGATTGAATGCTCCTGATCCCAGGAATAAAGCTGTTGTCTCCAGTACTTTGCAGTAAGACCATATGAATATTTCTAAATAGTGTGGTAATAAGTGCTGAAAAGACATGAAAGATGTATTTCAAAAGGCATTCAATTAAACAATGGAAATTGTTCACATATAACAGTGTGAATGACAATGTAAAATCAAGCCAAAAGAGACTGTACAAAAGAAAACACAGTGGCTGAGAATACACATAGTAATAAGTGCTTCTTCAAAAATGAAATAAACACAAAGAAAACCCGAACCTAGTCTGAATCTGGATCAGTCTGTCTTAGTTTTCAAAGATACACTGACTGGTTTAATGTAACGGGTTGTCTACTAGGAAATTATATATTAAGATTTCTTTTGAAGTTGTCCCTGTTATGTATACAGATTGAAAAACTGTTATAAAGAATGGTGTTTGTTGGTGTAATAGAGAGTTGAATCAGATAAACTAGACAGTGAGTCGTAACAGTATGTTACCCACTGCTAACTATTGCAGCAATAGTATCAGACATGTCTAATGCTAAATACTTTTTTAGTCTTAATAAAAATAATGGCTTTTTACAAACAAAGATGGATGAAACTAGCTCAAAGTCATGTACTTTTATTTGTATTAATTTATCAATCAATGTATTTATGCTTCATTAACCAGGCAGGTGTACTGGTTCTATGAGCCTTTTCAGCTTTAACCTTGCCACAATGGCAAAGACAATAACAAGTAAGAAATGGGCTTAGGAAAAAAAAACTTCTATTAAGCATTTGACAAATATTGCATGTGCAATACATAATCAAGGTATGGCATTGAATAAGTAAAACATTGACATTTGTAAGAATGCATACATAATTAATGCTTAAATATACAATGTAAACTTCATTATAAATACAGAATTGTATGTAAGCACACTGCACATCTTACTGTTACTACAAAGTAAGGAACTCTAACTCAGTAAGTGAATGTTGCCTGGCTATACACAAAATGGAGGGGATAATTATATTTGCATCACTCTTGTTATCTTATGGTCGCATCAGTACAGACTTAACCTGCAAACTGTGGCATGGAACAACCAGTGCAGTGGAACTTAAAAACTTGTATACCGTAGCTTTAGCCCATATGTCTATACTGCTTGCATTTACTTTCTTTGAGAATAAGTAGATCTCTGAGGTTACCATTCCGAATAGCTACAAAAATATTTTAAATGGCAGTTGTTGAAATAATTGAATGTATACATGGCAACGTGAACATCACAGATGATTTGCTTGTTTGGTGCTACTCATGACACTGATATAATTACTGGGTAGATTGAGGGGAAAAAAAGCCTGAAACATAACTAAGCTGAATGTCATATTATGACTTCTGAAGGTCTCATTTCCAATGCTCAGAAATTTGATAAGATTGTCAAAATGCAGAAATCACATGACAAGTCTGGTCCCATGCAATTCTTAGGAGTAGTTCAGAACCTTTCAAGACGTGTTCCTGTTCTACCAGATGTAATGGTGCCAGTTATATACCCCCTTCAGCCAACTTGATTTGATCTTTATAGCAAAACAGATGCTCTAATTGTTAAAGACTTATCACGCAGGGTCATAATGTATCTCAACCAGTTACTCTATAGGATGCTACTGGTCAAGCATGCTTTGGTATAATATTCCTTCAGAAGGTCCAACTTGAGTAAAAACAAGTACAGACAAGAGAGACACAGAAAAGGAAATGCTAGGAATGGTATATGGATGATTAAAGATCCATGAACTTTGTAGATGGCAAAACATTAATCATGGAGTCATATCACAAAATCTTAGATGTTTTAAGCAATCTTTGTTTAAGGCTTCTTCTAAACTTCAGAGAATGTTACTGAATTTAGAAAAATGTGACTTGAGAGTACAATATAAACTCTGTAAACAAATGGACTTTGCTAATACCCAAGCAGAAAATTTCTTCAGGAAGACTTGATTGAGCATGAGTAAGAAGTACAACTGGCTGTATCTCAGCTACTTGTGTTCACAGATGTGATAAATAAGTTAAAAAGACATGGAGGAGGAGATGCAGAAATACCACAGCTAAAAGAAGCCATCATGAATGGTTGGACAGATAAAATTTCAGCACTAAATCAAAGTCATAGAACTTGATGTCCATGGTGTGAAGAATTATCATCTGTTCATGAGCTGCTGTTCAGTTCTGACATGGCCATAACACTGTCTAATCCTTAATCAGCTGGAACAAGAAGTGATACATTAAATTAATAGATGTCATTTTTGCCTTCAGAACATATGAAGAAAATGCCTCACATGTCTTATTTTGAATGAGGATATCAGAGAAAATGAATTAGTGCAAATCTATGAGGTTTCTACTACCATGAGAAATCAAAACAGGAAAAAAATATATGATTTTACTTGATATTCCAGGATTACTGTGGCACAAACTGAGAATACATCTTTTCCAGTACATAATCCACATTATACTGTTTGTGGTGATTACTACTCAGAAGACACGGAGTTTGTCCATTTAAAAGACACTTCAAGCACTTCAGTGATCAGTGTACTTAAAAGTATATTTCTCATTGTGGCTTACCAGAAGTGATTTCAGATAATGGTCTGCAGTTTACTAGTACAGTTTTTGGTACATATTTTTTTGCAAAGCTTAGAAATTCAGACATATTACATCAAATCTGCATTATCCACAAAGGAAAAGACAAGCTGAAAAAAACAATTGAAATTATTAAAATGAACAGAAGAAAGTAGAAGTATCCCCTATAACTAATTACTACCTCTCATTTCATGAACATAGGAATGCACGCTTACATGAAGTAGGGCTGTCTCCATTTCAGCTGTCAATGGGTAGAAGGATTAAAGCAAAATTACTTACCACATATACTTTATTTCATTGAGAGAGCTGTCAAATATATTTGAGAAGTAAAGGAAGAAACAAATAACTCAAAATATGTACTGCAACAAACAAGTGAATACTTTTTCATGATTGTGGAGTAGTTGTAAAAATGCCAGTACATCTCAAGCTTAAGTCTGCAGATCCTCACGCTAGA
>NC_056736.1:374424814-374462314 GCF_019279795.1 Protopterus annectens | reverse complement strand
CCTTAAAGTCTTGACAGGGCCCCTCCTAAAGTGGTCTATGTAGTTTTTTTGCAGTGCAAGTCCTGTTAACGTGATAATCTTAAATGATTTCATCTATTACTGGACCCCATCTTTTTTTGAGGTTATACATGATTTAACTCTATTTTTTATAGTGGAATCAAATACTGAAAACACCTGCAAAATTTAACTGCTAATGCCAAGCAAAATTTTGGATGAGATAGTTGTCATATCCCCACTCCGTCAAGTCAGTTCTAAAGTCTTCACAATTTTCTGAATAATCTCTGCCCTGCTCAGTGTGACAGTAGAGTCAGAAAGAAACCAAAAGTACAGTGAATTATTTTTATTCAGAAACCAATCCTCTCTGTACCGGGACTGAATGCATGTAGCAAACTAAAATGGAAACAGCTCTTTAAAAAGAAATACGTATAGTTAATGCTTGACGCATGCATTTTCTTATGTAATGGTATTCTGGCTTCTTTTTAAAATTAGTTATGGTTCCATATTAAATATATGTGGTAAGTGTTCTGAGAAACCAAGAATGTGTAAGCTATCAAAATCAAGAATAAAATTAGGAAGGATCTCAGCCTGAAAAAAAGAATATGCAGAATGGAAAATATCATAGAGGTACATTTGCTATAATAAACCTGGACTGGAAATCTGTAGACTTCTGATAAAAAAGAGGATTGAGGGTCTAAACAAAGTGAGCATTTTGCTTCTAGGTTAATAACTTTCCCAATGACACATTATCAGAGAAGTGCTGAAACTAGCAGTCTTTAAAGAAAGATATTTAATTGTGTTTTGTTGGTAACACATTTAAAGAAGCCAGTGCAGTTTTGGACAGCATGATGTTACAGTCCAAAAATGTATGTTCCTGTTTCTAGTCGATTAAATTTGTCATACAGATTCACCCAGAAACTTACGTTCTGCTTTCATATGCTAAAAACAAACCCTTAAAGATATCAGAAACAATACATAAGAATAAACTAAGATCCTATGAGGATATCTGGGACATAGACTATGGATTAAAAAAGTAATAAAATGCACACTTAGCATCAGTGGGAAGATTAGACTGAATGCTACATTAAAAATGAGGATCAATCTAGCAGTGAGTGAACCTGTGGATGTTCTGGTCTTAGAACTATGTGTGTCAGAAAATTTATGCAAGCATCCCAAGTATGACGGGGGAGGGGTGAGCTGCTGCAGACTTTCGTACAAATGTGAGTCTGTTTGATTTTCAAACATACAAATGAATTTGGGTCCTAAAAATAAATTGCACTATATAAAATATTGTATCCTTTAAAGAAATACAGCAGAATCAACTAAATCTGTAGAACCATGACAGTGAGATGATTGCTAGGACCACTATCAGATACCAGACTTACGTGTCTGGGATGGGGTTTGTCATAATGGTTAAGGTGTTTATCTCACAGACACAAGGTACAGGGTTTGATTGCTACCTTGGAATGGTAGGTAAGAGTGGCACAGGGGCACAACATATAGTATTCTTGCTTCACAGCAAGAGGTTCCCCCAGTTCGAATCTCAGCTGGGGTGCCTTCTGTGTAGAGTCTGCATGTCCTCCCCTGTGCTCATGTGGGTTTCCTGTGGGTGTTCCAGTTTCCTCCCATATTCCAAAGACATGTAGTAGATGGATTGGACACTGTAAACTGTCAATAGGTATGAGCATGCGTATGCGTGTGGGTGTGTAGTTAGGAAAAACTACCGCGGTAGGGCAAGTCACCTGGTTGTGTAAACCTAGGCTCTAGATGATTGTAACTGTTGAAGTAACACCTCGACCCCATGTACAAAAACGGGAAAAGGGGTTGTGGATGAATGGATCGAATAAGACATGAAAGGGAGTGCAGTTAGCAGATTCCATCATACTTCTAAGAACGTAGGAATCACCTCTTAAAACAGAAAATAACCTATGAAAAAAGGCAGGTAGGACCGAACAGTTATATACTGTTTTATAAGTACAGATAAAAGCTGGCAAATAACTTTCTTAGGCAAAGACAGTCCCAAGATACTGAAATACATTTCTGAAGTATTAAAAAGATGATACAGTTGGATCTTATATTAGTGTATACATGTGAGATTAGTCCCCCATATAAATGCATGCAAATATTGTTCTTTCATTACCTCTGTATTGTACAATAATGTCATCCTTAATTAGGTAGAAGGGATATTTTTATATAAATTAACACAAGAAGATTACTGTTAAACACATGTACATAAAATTTGCTTGACTTTTTGAAGTTAAAAAGAGTGTAATCCATTTTATAACTGCAGTAAAACACTCAAGGAATGTTCATCAGACACATCTGATCCACAGCAGCTAAACACATTTCAGTCACTAGTTTAATGCCTTATTATGTACCTGATTCTATATTAGATGTGCTCAATGCACACTACTTTGGGTGTAGTTGCTTGTGTAATTGATAAATTTATGGCTGGCACATATATCCCCAACCAAATTAAGTGTGACACAGAGGCATAATCCATAAAGAACACGGCATAATGAGACCACACATTACAGCACTATGGTACAGAACCACAATCACACAGGAACACTGCCCATAGACTGTGTGATTCTAAGACAACACAGCAAGGGACAGTTAAATGCTGATCTAGATTAATCCATCATAACTAGATATATCACCCAAGCCAGTATGCAGCATGTAAACACAGCCTAACATAGACAAAGCCCACACATGAAATGCAGCACATGCATGTATCTCACGTAAGTACTCAGTGATAAGACCTAGGGTACTCACAGCAACATAAGTTCCAGTTTCTGAAGGTAGTACTGTTGATAGCACTACATGTAATTCCAGGTATGGTGGCACTGTTGCACATTCCATATAATACCAGCCAGGCTACAGATCAACTGTACTATGTCCTCCCATAAACCTCAGTGCATCATATTGTGTGTCCCCTTTCTATCAGCTGGTTATAATGTGGCTGCACCACATAGAGAAGACAGAGAGTTTCATTCTCCAATTACATCTGTGCCCTTATACCATTATGTGACGTGTAATACAAGTGATTAAACTACTTCCAAAAGCAATATATCAGATAAAAATATACAAAACCTAGCTGAGCAGGTGCAAAAAGAGTTATGAACTACTGTCAGCTACCAAACAGAGTGCACATACCTTATGTTTTATACAGCAGATGACGCAGTGTTCTAGTTACAGCATGTGGCGGAGACTGTGGTGTTAAGCAAAAGCTTCAGTACATTGTATTAGGCAGTGTACTATTCCTTACTGCACTTTGCAGATATTGACGCATGAAACTGAGCAAAAGTTTGAGCTAAACTAACAGATATAATGCATACTAGATCTCAATATAATCCACAGACATTTATGAGTTCATCTATCTTACTGATATGCGTGGCTTGGAATGTCATTAGTGTAGGATTTATTTATTCATTTATTTATTTATTTACTTACTTACTTACTTTATTACTTATTTGAATTTGTTTACTGAGGTGGAGTACTGATCAAATCTTAAAACTTTTGGTCTTAGCCCAGAGACAAAAACTGACAGACAAATACAATATTACAGAAGTGACAATACAACAGAACACTGGATAAATTAGATGTGAAAAGGAGCAAAGGATCTTAGTAGTTGTGTTAGAGAAGTGTTAAAGTAGACAAGTGTTGTAATGCTGCTTGATTAATTAAATGTGGTTTTGTTGAGAACAGACTTTGGTATAGAAGGATGAGTCTTGAATTTCTGATGAGAGGGACTCATAATTAGGGCCTGAGAACTGAGAATGCATGGTCAAAGATATGTAGCGTGGAGTGTAGGATTTGTGTTTTAGAGTCTGAGTGGTTCAAGTTTTTTAGGCTGTATGCAAGGAGAAAGTATTTTCTTGAAGGAGTTTCAACAGTTGTGCTTTGAGCAATATGTCTGCTCTTTGGTAAAGTAGGAGCCAGTCTGCTTTTTCAGTATTATACAGTGGTGTTCATTTCTTGGGGAGTTTGTAATAAATCTACATATTTTGTTTTACCATACATTGTAAGCCTTATCACAATGTACAAGTCTGTGATACATGGAAGTATTAGCTTGTATTTTATAATACTACTGCACTGCATGCTATTATCACATGGTAAATATAGTGCAGAACTAAATAGTTTAAATGTAATTTTCACTTGTTCTACTTTCTAACGCAGCGCTCCTGCATCCACAGTATTAACAGGTACGTAGTATGTAAGGTGCACCCTGATTGTCGGACAGTTTTGTTATACCATGATTATCAAACATTATTGTGGTGCAGTGGCTGTTGGGCATTGTTGTTGCACCATGGTTGTCAAGCACTGCAATTGTACCATGAATGTCAAGATTGTTGTTGCTGCTGTGTCATAGTTGTTAAGCATTGTTCCTGCACTATGATTGTCCAGTCGTGCTTTTATGCCATGGTTGTGAAGAATGGTTTTCATACCATGATTATCAAGCATTGCTTTGGTGTAAGGACAACAAGAACAATGAAAGTAGTAAATACAATGTTACAATATTTTGAAGTCACAACAAGTAAAATTAAAAATTAGTAATAAGGTATAAATTTCCCTTTTTACCGTGAGAAAACTTAAGATGAAAGACTATAACAAGAAGAACTCCTACGAGAGTTTTGGGAATAGATGGGGAGAGAGATAATGCTTGATAAATAAGAACAACAGAAAGAGTTTTGGGAGAAAAGATAGACAGGAGGGTAAGTGAGAGAAGGCTGAGCAGGAGAGATGGAAGGTTTATGTGGGGTCATGACAAAGGCAGATCCAGGAGTTGGCTAGGTATTTCTTAAGTTCTTTTTTGAAAGTGTTGTGGTGCGTAATCTTTCTCATGATGGGAGGGAGTTTGTTCCAATGTTGGAATACTGAGTACTTGTATAATAGTATTTCAGAAGCTTTATTGGGTTTGTTTATTTGAAGAAGGTGTTGGTCGGTACTATGGCCTGGGCGTGTGGAGGTATAGGAAGATATACGATTGGATAGTGAGGGGCAGTTAGTAGGATTGTTGAGTAAGTAGTGAGTTATGTTAAGTTGGGAAAGTAGAAGTTGTTGGGGGAATTTAAGCCACAGTAGGTGTTTTAGAGCCATGCAGTCTTGTGAGTTGTGAGGAAGGTTTGCAGAAAATCTAGCGATTTTGTTGTATGTTTGTTCAAGCTTAGTAGTTAAGGAAGGACTGGAATTTGGTAAGGGTTGGAGAAGCATTGAGTAGACTTGTAAGTAAGAAGGCCTGGGCTAGAGACACCCTAGATTCCTTTGTGAGGTATTTGCTATTTCTATAGAGGAGACCTAGTTTTTGATTGTTTTTTTTTTTTTTTTTTGACTGTTGGATATGGAGGTCATATTTTAATTTATCATCAATTATCATACCGAGTAACTTAGTGTAGGGTTCTACTTTTATGATGGCATTATTTAAGTAGGATATGGAGAAAGTAGGTTTGAGATGAGAGAGAGATTTTGGAAGAAACAGCAAAAGTTTAATTTTCTTGGATTAAGAATCCGCGAGTTTTCAGTAAGCCATGTTTCAACAGAGATAAAGGAGTCTTGGGTAAGAATGAGAAGTTGTGAGATGTTGTCAGAGTTGGAGATGACATTTGAATCATCTGTGTACTGAATAAGAGTGGAGTGGCAGCACAAGGTGTAGAGGTCATTGGTGAAAATATTGAAGAGTAAGGGTCCCTGGATAGGGCCTTGTGGAACGCCGGTATAGATAGGGAGGAAGGGGGAGCAGGAAGAATGCCATCTAACTGATTGTCTTCTATTTGAGAGGTAATTAGACAACCATTCAAGGGTGGAGGCTGAGAAATTAAATTTAGCTAGCTTGGTTAGTAATTTCGGGTGAGATACTGTACTGAAGGCTTTAGATAGGTCAAAGAAGAGACATGAAACAAGTTTATTATTGTCACGGGCATCAGCTATATTGTTAATGAAAGATAAAAGAGCAGTTGTGGTGCTATAATATGGACGGAAAACATGTTTGGTTGGTGTCAGATGATTTTCTTAGATAAGGTATTTGAGAAACTGGGCATGAATACATTTTTCAAGGATTTTTAATTAGAAACTTTTTTATAAATAAATAATAATAATAAATTATAATAAATAATACAATAAATAATAATAATAGGTTCATAGGTGTGTACTAGGCTAATGGCCCTGGAGCCTTTATAAGCCTAGCCCATAGAAGTGCCCTGGCATCATGCCACCCAACGTTAGTTCCCAGTGCCTCTATCAAGTAGAGTCACTGGAGTGATCCCTGGGGTGAACTTTCTATTTCCCATCCACTCATCGAGATTTCTGTTGAAGAGGGCCAGTCAGGTGCTTTGCTTTACATGTATGGGAAGTCTATTCCAGAGCATGGGCAGTCTCTGGGTTATGAACCTGTCCCTCCAGCATGTTATGTTGATTATTGTAATGAGGTTGAGATCTCTAGAGCATATAATGTGGAGGGATTGGGAGTTCTTTAGATGTAGCATTTCTGACAGAGCTGGGTCAGACATGGCTTTGTAAGTTAAGCAGAGATCGCCTCCTAGCAGATGATATGAGACAGAGAATAGCTGAAATCTTTTGAGTCTGTGTACGACATGTGTTTAAGGCCTAGCATCCTTTTTGTGAGGTATCTTTGTGGCCTTTCCAGCTGTTGCATGTGTCTAATGAGGTACATGCCAAATGGGGCATTATACTCGATGATTGGCCTAATGAGGGAAGAGTGGAGAGAGATGATGACCTCTTTTTTCCTGGATGCAAAACCCTTGGTAATGAGATGTGCCACATAGAAGGACTTTCTGACCACAGTGGCAATGTGGTGGTTGACGGAGAGGTTGCTGTCAACATATGTCCCCAGATCTCTTATTATGCCTTCAGTGTTCAGTGGGCTCCCATAGATGTGGTAATTAGTGGGAACTGAGTTTTGCCCAAAGGGGATGACAACGCATTATTTGGCATTAAGGTTAAGGCCATGGTTTCAACAACAGTCATTGGTCTCAGTGAGGCCTTTCTGTAGGATGTCTCCATCACTTGGGGAGTTAATAATGGCTCCCAGCTTGCAGTCTTCTGTGAACTTGGTCAGCCAGAGTCTCTCTGTGTTGGCCTGGACTTCTGAGAAGTCGATGCCAGACAGGAGAGGACCCAGGACCAAACCCTGTGGGACTCCGCTCATGACTGGTCAGCAGTCTGACTTGGAGTCCGCTACTTTCACACTGTGGGTTCTATTTGTGAGCCAATTTGCAACCCACCTAGTGATATAGGGTCTGATGCCTAGTTTGGTGAGTTTATCAATAGTTCCTGAGTGGGGAATGGTATCAAAGGCCTTGGCCAAATCGAGGTGGGCTGTATGAACTGCCTTACCCTCATTCACAGTTCTGGTGATTGACTCAAAGAAGTCAATCAGGTTGAGCAGGCATGATCTACCTTTCACAAAACCAAATTGCATGGGATCTAGAGTTTGGAGATTCCCTATATCCTTGTTAATTAGGTCCATGATGATGCACTCCATAACCTTACATATCAGACTTGTCAGGCTAATGGGGTGATAATTCCCAGGGTCTGTAGTCACTCCCCCTTTATGGAGAGTGAGGACGGTAGCAGTGCAGCATTCGGTAGGGACAAAGCCTGAGGTGAGGCTGAGATTGAACAGAGCACACAGATATGGTGCCACTTCGCTTTGTAGTTCATGTAGAAAACATCCAGGGATATTGTTGGATCCCATGGAAGCTGTATTCTTGGCCTTGGACAATGCAGCTTTAACCTGTACTGCAGTAATGCTGGGTGCCTGGCATTCATCCAGTATTGTGATTGGTCCTTTGAGGGGGAGGGGTAAAGTTATTTTTAACATTAATGTTTAAGTTATATTTATAATTAGAAATTTGTTTTGAGCATTTTAAATGCTTTGTTTTATATTCATTGCATAAAATATCATTTAAGTGAGTTTTAGTACCTGGACATTTGTTTCTGTCCTGTTTGTGAGTCGTTTGAGTTTCAGATGATCCACTTCTGTATATTCCTACATTACTAAGTGAGCACCTCATGGGTTTGACTTTGGATCCCATTTCTGACACCATGTCACTCGTCTTGTGTATTCAAACAATCATGAGGCTTGGGTGTTCATTTAAGTTGTTTATTACACACAAACACATCAGGATGGATGACTGGAACATAAAACCTAAATGAACTAGCTGTCTGGCTGACTGCTGCACACATACATGCTTTCACTCCAGCTGCTCACTCAAAATGGCACTCTTGCTTACACATGCTCAGTACTTATATGCATGTGTCCATAGGCTGGAATGGCTCTTAAAGGTACAATACACACTCTGATCTTCAGGCATGGCTGGTTATTAATTTTGCTTCTTGAAACATTTATTAGTTGTAGTGAATGCAGTAGTTAGTGTGTTATAGCCACATAAAAGAGGTGGCGTGATCTGGTGGTATGATCTGGGTATAGTGATTATGAGCAAGGAAGTCAATATTAAGTCAGTGATGGATTAGTTCCCACTTAGGTGATTAAGATAAATAGATAAATCAATAATTTGGGTGATTTTGTAATCAGAGAAATGGAGCATTTGGCTAGTATGTTAGAAGTATCCTAATGTATATTAATACTTACTGAAGATGATGTACTAATTATTACGTACATTTGGGAATATTGTGGAAAGTAAAATGTCATTGTTTCTGTTATAAGGAGAAGGTTACTGAAGATGAAGGTATATATTTTGGGTGATTTCTGATATAGAAAGCAAATATTATCCACCTGGGGTCAAGACCTGTATGGCAGGGGGATGGCAAGAAAACAAAAAGCAATGACATTTCTTATCAGGAGTCATATCCCTCCTCCTCTTCCATTGCATTTATTGGGCTTCATGCTTTGAAAAAGGTTATTAGGAGAGTTGAGATAATGTGAAATATAATGTGATGGTTAGAGCCAGGTTTCCAGAACAGCACTTATATCTGTTTGATGTGTTATTATCCAGGGTTCCAAAAGATAGAGTTTATGAATTAGAGTTGATGCCTTCAGGTAAATTATTTTAATGCCACTTTTTGGTCTGGGAGTGAGGGAGCTTGCCATAAACTGGAATTAATATTACCTGAAATGAGGGTGAATGCAGGATTTTGTTGGTAACCTGACTAGTCAATATTCTCTGTCTGTTTTATGAAACAAAATATATCACTTACATTATCAAATGTTCTGATTATTTGGGTAGCTTAATCTACCTGTTATTAGTTCATAATGGAAGAACTAGCTTAATCATAGGTCTGCTCTAAGGCAGTGAGCTGTCATGCACTTCTGTATCACCTACACTATGGGTCAATTCCTGATAAGGTGTTTCAGCTGGCCATCTAGTGGCAGGCAAAACAGTATTTGCTTCAGTAGATTTACTGGATTAAACCCTCCAAATCTGATCTACCACTTTTAATAAATGTTGTATCCTGGAATCCCTTCACCACCCATTACCATCCATCACCAAACAAAAACACTTTTATTGGATCAACCTTTTTCATTTAGTCATCATGCTGAAATTCAAGCACTTAATGAATTTACTCAGCTGAGTAGAGTATAAAATCTCTAATCTCTTGACAAAAGAAACTGGACAAGCAATTGCCATCAATGCTGCACTCATTGAGCCGAAATATACCATCCCATTAATCACACTACATTTCCTCAAAACTCAGACCTCCATCAAAGAACACGAATTAAGATATTTTTCTTTATCTAGATCCCTCTGTCTTGGGAACATCACCATCTAACATAAAATTACAGTTGGCTCTCTGTTGACACTAGGGCATCATTCTTACTAAGCATACAGACATATAAACTAGACTACTGAATTATCGCTACTGTCTGCCACTTAAAAATATCTTATTTCAGAGGAATGAATCTTACTCACTTTGAAACCTAGACTCTACCCTCCTTATTAGCCCAGCATATACCATAGAGCATATACCATAGAGCATATACCATAGAGCATATACCATAGAGCATATACCATAGCTTTTGTCAAAAGAGTATTTAGCAAAGCAACAGCAGAATATTATAACAAAGTCCCACAGGGCATTAGGTCTGCTGCCTCCTTCAAATATTTTAGAAAAGCACTGAAGAAACACACCACAGAATTATCTGAGTCACTGTTTTGATAATCATGAATAACCCACCATGCACTAACCTTGTATTGGCCTCATATTAAAATAGGCAGTAATAGCTGAAAAGTCTACTTTAATAGGTGGATAAGGCAGCTCATAATGAATTTAAGTTTGCCTGCTTCCTTGTTTCTTTGTTTGTCATCTGCGATAGTCTGACTGAGCTCAGAAATACAGATTATGTAATGCATGAGGGAATTAAATGATATCTACATTACTTTATGTGTTTAGACCATACCAAAAATCTAGTCTACGTAGAGAAATAACATTTGTAAAATATTTTTAATATCAGCATACAGCTGATTTATTACCAGCCAGTTGAAAAGTAGAAAAAAATATCAAAACATTGCTTTTTGCAGGGGGGGGGGGGGAGCAAGTCCCCCGCACTCTCACATCCCCTAATTATTTATACCAACTTTGAGATTGCAGTACACCACAATCTCGCATAGAAAAAAGTTGGTATGTGTGATACGATGTTTTTCAATCAGCTGTATAAGCTTTTTTTATGTTCTACAAAATGCATTGCTGACCAGTTGTATTTCTTCTATATATATCACCAAGAAGTCAATGTTTTTTTATCATTGTAAACAAGCCGCAACCAAGATTCTTATTCTAAAAACAGTTGAACTCTTGGAAGCTAAAACTCTTATGTAAAAGCTAAAACTAATAAAGTGCAATAGTGACTCAGTTTTGCATCTGACAAAAAGGAAAGTACATTTATTCTACTGCACTTAGTTATTTAAATCAGTTTTGAGTGGTGCCTGCCATTGTTTTCTGTATTTGTGTTTTCTCTGAATGTGCACTTGCAGCTATTACTTGAAGGCTCTAATGTTTGAATGGCTTCTCAAGTGGGTTATGTGCTGTGCCTAGTTATTTAAATCAGTGGGTTCTACCATTTTTCTGCATTTTCACAGTTTTTTCAATAAATTTGCAACTACAGCAATTATTTTAATTGTAAATACTGTTTGCACTGCATTTTAGGTGGTTTGTTTGTTCTTAAGTGGATTATTTCCTGTTGCTGCATTTATTTGCTGTGTTTCTTTCAATCTAAGAACAAACAGTCATTTTTGGCCATCTGTGTGAGTCATCAGAGCTTGTGGTGGTTAAATCTGGTGAGACACTGGTGATGATTGCTGCAGTTCTGGGAAGGTAAACTCTATGTAGTTTCTGAAAACTCAAACATAAAAATATATATATATATATTCATTTATTTTATTTTATTTTACATTTGTTGACCAGGATAATCCGACTGGATACATATCCATTTTCAGTGGAGGCCCGGGGAGAAAAGCTCCAACATATCTACATACATTCAGAAAAGAAAAGAAAGAAAATAGAACAAATAATTAAAAAAAACAAAAAAACTTTTGTTTACAGAATTGTTCCAGCCATCTAGTCATACAGATACATCAAAAAGATGAAAACAGGCTTAGTTAACAAATACAACCTCTTAGTGAGGGTCCAAGTTACCTGCGTCAGGTAGATATTTACATATTATATACTTTATGATAAAGGTATCTTAGTACAGACTGGTTCTGTCAACCAAGTACAGAGTTGGATTGTATTTAGAGATTGCTAAGGTTAATTAACTATAGTAGAGAGGGCAACGGAATTTAGTACCAGGTTTTGCAGGAGGGGGCTAATCAGGGCTAGAGCATGGACATAGCCAGTATGATTTGAAATGGAGTTTGAGTCTTTTCTTAAATTGGGATAATTAGGTCATGAGAGTAAGGTAGGCAGGGAGAGAGTTCCATATCTTACCGACGGCATTAGCGAATATGGAGTTTCCGGCTGAATTGTTAGGTTTGAATGTTTGGACAAGCAGTCTATTAGATGAGTGGAGTGAGCTAAGATTACTGTATGGGACGATTATATTTTCCAGTGCAGGTGTGGATCTACTTCTACTACTACTAAAAAAATCTACTTTTTTACGTTTAGTTTTTTTTTTTTTATTAGCTCTTACATTTTCCCTGTTAATTTATATTCCGCTAGCAGTTAGCCATTGGCTCTTGGAAACTGAAGCGCCTTTGCAGAAGTTACATAACTTATTTATTGTTTGTCCAGTCACTAACTGAATTATTAACTGCTGTAGTGTGCTAAATCTACTCTTTTTCCCTCCATTTTCCTTGCAACTTAGTTACTGTTACAGCAAAGTTGGTCAAGTGTGTGGGCAGATCGAGAGACAAAAGTGATTATTCTGTGGAAGAGAAAAGATGCTGCTGTATCTAGGAAGTATTATTGACTGAAGCCAAAAGTTGGGTTTTTTCATTAGTTTCTTTCATTTCATAGCTCAGTTATAGTGCACTGAACTGTGTTCTGCATATCCCAGTACAGATCTGTACCTGATAAACTCAGTCGTTTCAATTGAAGTTTTATGCTTATCATGACTAGATAGAGCCACACCCAGCAGCAGGCTGTGCTAAGGCACCACCCCTCAATTCAGGAGTAAGTTAAATTGCTTTAGCTGTTTTTACCTAAGAGCCATACCAATATATATATATATATATATATATATATATATATATATATATATATATATTATACTGCAAATGTTTTATTGAAGCAAGTGAAATACTGTACAAATAAGTCTTATATCCCATATTTCTACACTCGTGTACTAAACGGCAGGTCAACCAGCTTATCTTCCCTTGGTGGACAGTGTCGTAGAACTTGTTCTGCTCAGGCAATGTAGCTACTGCCTGATGATCATAGAAAATTAAATATTTCTTACAATGTCACAAACTGTCTGAGAGAGATGCAAATAGTTAATTAGGATAGAGGCATCACTGTCACATATATACACACCTTCTCATCACTCCACAGAAATACTTGGGGAAAATTATCCTATACTGAGGCAGTAAAAAAAAAATCATTGCCTAAGCCTCCAAGTTCAGACAAGACTAGGACTGAATGAAACTCAAACATAACATACTAGCACAGCCATAGCTGGGAGTCAACAGATAAAACTCCCCCCAAGCCCATTACACATAAACTCTCTACTAATAGTAATGTACTGGGAATGGCTGACTCCACTCTCATAAAGCTGGATAAAAATGGGGTGACGACGAGTTGTCTTTCAGGTGGCTTCGCAAGAGCCCTTAAAACCCTCAAGCTTACCAGTTATGACCAAGATATGGTGATGGTCCATTTGGGTGTAAACAACCTAGTATGCAAAACTCTGAGGGATATTGCAGAGAGACATTTCTAAGCTCTCTAAGCATGACAGAAATGCATAAAATAGCCTGGTATTGAGCAGAACTCCTCCTTCTAGAAGAATGATGCTGAGGTACAAAGATAAGATGACGGGTTTCAACAACTGTCTGACCAAAAGATGTCATTAGAGATGGAAGCAGCATGTGTCAGCTTAGGATGAGCTGCTGCCACAGCCCTACTTACTTTGCCAAAGATCGCTTGCACCTCTCATTTCATGGCTTTTGCATACTGGCTACAGCTCTTGCTGTCCAACTAATGGGTGTCCCAACCTAAAAACCAAACCAAATCAAAAAGCGGACAATGTCAAGGTTACACTGCTTTGCACTAGGAGTCTAAATAACAAATTACCTTACCTTGAGGCATTCCTGCATTTAAGCTAATTCATTTATGTATTATTAACTGAAACTTGATTTAAAAGTATAGAAAGCACTCCGTCTATACTAGGGGTTTGTATCCACCATGCCTTTAGACCCAATGGGAGCTGCAGTGAAGTATCCATATTTATTACAGATCACATTGCCTTGAGGCAGATTCTTAGCGACCCACACACCAAACTTGATACAAATCACACTAAATAAAACCAGCTATCAGATCCTAGCATGTTATAGGACCGCTTTCATCTCCCCCCCCCAAAAAATGTTCGATTTTTAAATGTACTGGATGAACTTCAAATACACAGTAACCCCAACTTCCTAGGAGACTTTAAGTCACTTGCTTTCTTTCTTACAGGTCACAGCAAAATCCTAGAGTGACCCTGTGAACAGCCACCTCTATCAGATGAATTTTCAAAGCAAAGGGCGTAACAGAAGTAAGTTGCCATCAATAAATGGGAATAGCTGCACATCAAATGTAGTTTATGCCCAAATATTCATTGATTTCATAAACAAGAACTGCTTGGACCAAATAGTCAAAGTACCCACTAGAGGACAATATATTTTTGACCTGGTCCTTAGAAATATAGCATTTATATGTACTATCCCACTGAAATATCCTTCCCCAGTTAAGTCAGACCACAAGCTGGTAACCTTCTCCTTCAAAATCCCCAAACTGTCAGTTATAAATATCACAGTATTCAAAGACTTAAAATGTACTGTCCTCCTATAATTCTATGATGAAGTCTCAATATTCAAATATAGCTGTAACCTCAAAAATGTTGATATGGCTAGTAGTTATGCAAATAAATTCTGTGTTCACCTAGATAAAATGTATTAACTTGACAGTCCCTTCCAGAGCTAAACAAAATTGGAAGTTCAAGATCAAATAACACTGGTGGCACATATGTATAAATAAACATTACAATAAAAGATAAAAGCTTCTTAGAATATACGGCAAAACTAAAGACCCACAAATCAAGGTCAACATCAAAACAATTAATGAAGGCACTGAAAAATACCATCTGGAAAACAAAGGCATCCCTTGAACTTGAACTAGCATCGAAAGCTAAGGAAAATTACAAATCCTTCTTTACTTACATCAAGAAATTAAGAAATAACACCAAATATTGCTCCAAACTTATCTAAAATGGCAACATCTACTCAGATCCAGTGGATATTGTAAATATATTAGTTAACAAATTCAGTGCAAATTTTACCACCAAGATAACTCTACAAATCCCATATATCATAAAGGATTTCAAACCCCATATCATTACAACAGAATACTTGCTAAAGGTACTATCTAAAACAAAAAAAGAAAAAATGCCATTGGACCTGACAATAAACCCATCTGCCTGCTGTACAACACTTAACATGCACTGGTGGACCTGCTCCTATAGCCTGAGCTTAGCCGCTGACATTGTCCCTAAGGTATGGTGCATAGCAGTTGTGATGCCACTTTACAAGGGTGGCACCACCATGGACCCTGGAAACTATAGACCCATGAGGCTGATTAGTCTCATATGTAAGGCTGTGGAAAGGGTCATAACTGACCTGATAAGCTATGATATTAAAAATCTTATAAGACTTGACCTTCAGCAGTTTTGCCTTGTTAAAGGTAGATCCTAGATAATGAACCTAATAAACTTCTTTGAGAGAGTAACACTAGCCATGGACAGCGATATCCAGCCATGGCTTATGTTGACCTCACCAAGACATTTGATACCATATATCATGCTAACATAATTAATAAGCTAAATGTGCTCAAAACTGATCCCTATGTACTTAGGTGAATAGCAAATTAGCTGAGGGACAGAACCCACATAGTGAAGGTAGGAGGTACATCCTCAGAGACCATGATAGTAACCAGTGTAGTCCCTCAGGCATCCATACTAGGATCTCTGCCATTCAGTATACACTTCTCTGATCTCCAAATCAAAACAGGGATCTCTGGTTAAGTATGTTTGCAAATGATTGTAAACTGGGTATCATCCTCAAATCTCCTTCTGACATGTGGAAGCTGTAACTGTAGCTTACACATTAATAGCTGGTGCACAGAAAATGACCTAATAATAAATACTAAAAAGTGCAATACTGTTGCATTTGGTAAACATTCCTTCAATCCAGCTTATAGTATAGGGAACACCCCACTCCAAAATGAAAATGTTGTGAGAGATCTTGGAACATTGGTATATAATTGCCCCTCCTTTGATCATGACATTATAACAAAGGCTAGGAAATCCTTCTGTCTGGCACAGCTGATCACAAAGGGTATCTTTTCTAGATCCAAAGACGTCCTTACCAATCTATATTCAGCACTGATCAGGTCCATCAAAGAAAAGGCATTTGGAGAGATCCCAGAGGTCCCTGACAAAAATAATCACAGGATTAAAAGACAGGAGTTACCAGCAGAGGCTTTCAACTCTATCCTTGTATTCAGTGTCCTATAGATTTCTTTGGGGCAATCTGTGCTTTGCTATTTTGGCCATTAGTGATGTGGCAGTCCAAAACATCTTACATCTCCACAAATCAAACAGTCTAGTGAACATTAGGACCAGAGAGCTGAACCTGCTCCTGGAAATAAGCAAATCATGGTTGAAAGACAGATTCATCACACAATGACTACCCCTACTCTGGAACAAACTTCCACTCCAGATCAAGCAATGTGGCACACTAGCTTTCCTTGAAAAGGAGTTAGACAATTGGATGGGTATTCACAAATTCATCCCCTGCATTTTCAGGCCTATCACTCCTTGAAAAAGAGGAAAGGTTTAAGGGTGGGTACTGGCAATTCATAAATGGACACAAGGTCCATTTGGCTTGTATTATCTATAATGATTCTGGGAAAGGTCCATGTGCTGGTATGGGGCAGTGTGGTACAGTTTATTCAACAATGAGCTGCACTCAAATCTCTAAGGGCAGAATAATAGTCTTAGGTGTAGTTCTGAGAAACATGCTAGAATATTTCAAATTACCTCAGACATATGGCCGTCTGTTACTCGGTACTACCAGTAAGTATATGTTGCAATTTAACTAGTTTTTTTACCATTTGGTTCACAACCAGAATACACATTTGACACTTTTCAGGCTAACATACAGTGTGTATGTCTATATATATATATATATATATATATATATATATATATATATATATATTTATATTTATACATTATATATATGCAAATACACCATTTTATGTTTTTTCAGAAATCAGATCTTAAAAAGAATGCTCATTTCCTCTTAAAAAGTGATATTTTCAGTCATTTGTTATAGTAAAACATGCATATTTTCATTGTTTCTACTGACAGGCAAATATTTGTGATTCTCTTACATATTTGCTCTAAAAGCTATTAGCTTATGGAAAGTGCTGCCAGGCTCCCCATCAAGGTGAAGTTTTTCTTGAAAACTTTAAGAATATCTTGAAGCAATATACAGATACTGCCATTTGTAGGCATAATAAAATTCAGGCCAGAGTAGTCATTTGAAAAAAGTGCAGTGCTTGCAAATACGAGTTGTAAAACAACAACTTTAAAATAAAAGAGTAGATATCAGCTATTTTCAAATTAACAAGTAGATACACTATTAAAAGCATAACTATTATACGTTATAATGCCAGACCTAAAAATAATTTGTGATATTTGCTTTCCTTTTGCATACTTTATTTATTAAAATGCAAGCTTCAACTGTTCCTTTGCCTTTGTTTTAGGAGCACAAGGTAAAGGTATTTTATTCTGCAATTATAGTAAGACACTTCTGTTCAACATAATATAAAGATATTTCATTTGTAATTATTATAAAAAAAATAGTTGAAAGAAAATGGCCAATTGATCAAGAGATGTGTTTGAACACTCGACTTATTTACAGCAAATACTTAACGGAGTCACATGATCACATGACACATACATCCCTTTTAAATGTAACACCCTTTTCTTAAAACTATGTTTTACATCCTACTTTTTGTATGAAAAGCTATAGAGTATGCAATTAATAAATAATACAGTACAGTAAATGTTCTAAATACTACTATTAATTTTACACTAACATTTACTTTTGATAATTACAAATAATCCAGTCATTGCCAGTGATTTTTCATAGATTATTAGAAATATCCTTTAGTCCTTCTGTCTCTAGTATGATCTTTAACTTTATATATATTTGAACAGTCACTATTTGTGTTTTTCCAGTTGAGCTTCTTCACCTAGAAAAATGCACATTTTTTTTTGTTACATATCTTCTCCATGTATGGTTTCTTCTCAACTATATCAGGTAACTCATTTATAGACTCAGATCTGGCTTTAGAGCTGTTTATTTTCTTTTTTTTCCAGTTCCTCTTGGACTTTGACCGTCTGTTTTTAGCACGGGTTTTCACATTTCAAGAAAAGTATAATCAGTGGCAACATTTGGACTCTTCTTTCTCTGAAAACATAGTGTGCTTATCAGACTCCTCTGTTCAGCTGTTTGACTTGAAAACTGAAGTCAGCCCTGACAGTCCTTTATAAGTGTATTTGGTTGATTTAATATATGCATGACTCACATGCTTGAACATATGGGATATTGGTTCAGGCACATTTCCAAGAACAATTGCTCCTGTAAGATCTTTGTGAACATTATTGGTACTTTCTGTCCCGCTCTTCTGTCTTTAAACTAGAATGTTGTTTTTGAATTTTCAGCAAAATAGTACTTTTGCTTTCTGTAATTAATTTTCATCAACTGAGTTAACATTACATTACATTATTCTATTCATTGATACTAGCAGCAATGTGCATACTCAAATGTTTGTTAATATTTTATGGAGATGTTATTAGAGTGGTTGATTAAGTAATTGCTTGGTCACAGTGTCTTTAAAAGGAATGTACTTATTTATAATAAAATTAATTTTGAGAAGGCTGACATTTTGTTATTTTTTGTTACAGCATCGTGATAGTGGATTTTTTAAAAGGCCAGTCAAATAAAACAGTGAGAAGTGAGCTCTGGATAGCCAAATATGCTGGAGATTGCAAACTGGAGAATATAATTACTTTGATAAAAGAACTCAAAGTTCTCTAAGATGGTTTAAAAAATATACCCTTGGTGTAGTACTAACAACTTCACTTTTGATGTCAGTAAATGTGTTGCTATGACACTCTGCAAAAAGGCCCTACATTATGATTATACAACAAGTAGTTAAATCAAAGAAAAGACAAGAAGTGTGTCTCTGCAAAAATTAGATACATATTCTGTAGCCCATCTAATTCAAAATGGCATATTTATTCACTCCACTTCATCACTTCATACTTCACTGATATAATCTACGACTGAATTTACAAGATACATTTTGCAGTGTTTGAACAACCTACCTGAAACAAACTGAAAAGTTTCAGTGATTCCTCAACAGAAACAAAACAATGGTATTGAAAATGTGAACTCCTCAGAAAGGCTTCAGGAACTGTAATTATATTCTGTTTCTCATGGGTTACTAATTTACCTTTGCCTGGTGTATAATTCAATGACTGAGCTAGTTCTGTTTGAAAGACTTAGCCTAGAACATACGTGCTGGGGAGACAACAGCAGGTTTTGGAACCTAATACTGAAAACAAATATCAGTAATAGAAAAAAAATCAACACACATAATTACACAAAGCCTTCCAAGATTATTAATTATGCTTCCTATTGCAATCAGAAATCGGCCATTAACTTTATTAAAATAATCTTTATATGTGTATGTGAGGTAGAAAATATTAACACAGAGTGCAGCGGTCAAGCTTGTCGAAGACCAGTATATGACATCCTTAACAATGAAACCACTGAATCTATGAAATAAGGAGATACAATTCAAACCTTTAGATCTGGAGCTTCCAGTTTTCTAACACATTACATTGCAGCTTGAGATCATATTCCTGAACGTCATTGTGCAAGAAATCTGGACAAAGTAAAAAATAATAGTGGGACAAAGACCCAAAAATAGAGACAGATTCTAAATATTGATCTTATAAACTTAGAAGGTTACTAGAATAATAGATTTTGCATTGGCATGCATATTCTGAAAGATATGAAGTCTGAAACTCACATCTTTGTCATTATTTACTGACTTTAATCTTCAATGATGTTCCAGAAAATGATAAATTTTATAAGGAACAGACCAAAAACATGAGGCAAAAATCTGGACATTCTGTGAAAAGCTGGACAGTTGAGAGTTGTAGTTGTTTCATTATTTAAATGAAAGTCCAGTCTGGTGTACCAGTGAATAATAAAAAAAGACTGGCGATGTAGCAGATTTGCAACAAATGTGATAAAAATTTAGAATTTAATAGTGCAATATTGCATGCTAAACTGAACAAAAGAAAATGTGGTGGTAACTCATTGAACTGCGACCGCTTATGGCTGTGATACTGCAGTCACACTTTACAGTGGGGGAAATCGTCTTCTTTATCCCTTTGGAGACACAGCAAACCAAACATGCAGTGCTAGTTCTATGGAATTACCTTTTATTTTGAATCATGTAAGATTTGCTTATCTGGAGAAAGGAGCCACCAAGTTAAGCACTTACACAAGTCACTACACCACAGGTACCAGTATGATTCTGTCATAGCCCGTATGGGTGTTAATGATTTGAGATATACTTCTATGAAGAGGACATTGTTTATCTCTCTGAATGGGTCTCAGGCAGGTATGTGCCTTGCACTGAGCAGCATTCTACCTTCACCAAGGATGATGCCACAGTACGAACACAAGATGATTGACTGTAATAATTGGCTTAGTTTCCAGTGTCTTTCCATGACCATTCAACATTTGTCAGCATGGGAGGCCATAGTTAGCAAACCATGTTGCTTTTCAAAGGATGGTCTGCATCTATTTCGCCTAGGCTTTCAAATATTGGTTAAAACTTTATCCACCCCTTAGAGCCTTTTTAGGCAATGTCAAATTAACAAACATACCAACATACCACATGAAACCCAAAGAAACCTAGAGGTGTTACTGCTCAATGATAGAAGCCCAAACAAGAAACTTCACACTCTACTCTCTCCTCACTCTGGAGAATACAGGCATCTGTGTCATTACCCAGACATGGTTTAAATCCACAGAAGGTACTCCAGCAGTGCAAGGTTTCAGTGCCTTCCACACACATTTAGACCACCAGCTGGACAGACAGGGAAAAAAGATGAAGGAGTGTCAGTCTATATAAATGCAACAAGCATAACTCTACATTGGTTAAACAGAAGAAAGCCCTGGGATTTATCCATGTGAAAATCACCATAGACAAAGTCCCATGCTATATCCTAGCAAGCTATAGGTAACCCATTTATTTCCCTAGAATCTCACAGCACATACTTACACATACTGGAGACACCCACCATTAAACCAAATACCCTCTTCATGGGAGATTTTAACTATCTGTCTACAGACTGTGAAATGTACACTGGCTCATACTTGCAGGCACAATGATTCACGGACAATATTAACACAAGATCAGATACTGCACACACCCACCAGAGGTTCAAACATACTGGACTTGGTACTGTTTATGTGGAAATCGTCGTATATCATAGAATGTGAAATTTATCATTTTCCTTGCTGTAGTGTGATCTCGGAGTTGTTATATTTAATTAGCAGGGGGTTTGGGGGGTTCAAGGGGGCTAGTCCCCCTGCTACAATGTTAACAATTTATTTATTTATTTATTAGTTTTTGAAGTTTTAAAGTTTCAAAACTTTTATCTTATGGTCTTGACCATAAAAAATTCCAAATTTTGAAACTTTAAGCTTTAAAAGTAGACCCGTACATACTTATTGGCATATAATGTAGCAAATGTGTCCCCATGATAATGTCATGCATTCCGAAGTAAACCTCACATGCAAATTCAAAAACCTGTTTATGTCAAATAATTCAACAAGGTACAAGTTATAATGCCACATGAAAAGAAAATGGCATTCTTTGCATATCTGACACACCCAGTGTAATCAATGCATAATATTACTTCTGCATGGACACCTGCAATTTTTCTATCAAATACAAAATATCACAAATATAGCTACTCAACTTTACTTCAAGTACTGTTAGGTGTACATCTGGGAATGTGGCTTTCTAGGGTGGAACCTACCCTTGAATTATAGAATGCAGTGGGGATTACTAGTATCTTTGTCCACTTTCGGTAATCCATAGAATATATGTAATGTAGGATGAACTTACTGTGATATCGCTTCCAAGAAAAATAACCAAAGATGACAAGCAAGTGCTAGTAACTCCCACTTTAACAAAAGTCCAAAACTATGCTTTGCATTAATAATAATCAACTCAAAACCATCCAAACTTGATGCAATATGAACCATCAATTTATGCCAGAATCCTCCAAAATGGAACTGCACTACATCTCACATTCCAAAGCTAGTTGAGTTCCTGTTAGACCTGAACCGCAGTGCATTCTTACCAGCCACGGATACAGACTACTACATCTCAGTCATTGCTTACTGTTCCCAGATAAATTATGCAGCTCACCAATGGCTCATTTATTCCTATTAATCACTTTGCTCCACCTAAATTAAATACTAAGTGTCTTCTTCACATCAGTCCCTAAATAAATTCTGGAACCCCTTACCATCACACATCACAAACCAGGTCACCTTGATATACTCCAAAAATGCCCTAAAATCACACCAACTTATCTAATCTTCTTGTATTTAATTTGAGGAAGCAACTACAGTTTTGACAGCCCTCACATTTACATCCATTCATTTTGAACATTACAATACCCGGAGCCCATCAGAAAATGAATTAAACTTAATTATCCACTTTAACATTGGCATTCTATCCCTATAAAGCTTTGGATAACTCACTACTACTACCAGTAATGGCAAACTTAGTTTACTTGCAGTTACTAAAGCATTTATTATTTACTTCATCTGTTAACAACCTCACTTAATAAGTAGGACTCAGCCTGAGAATCAATAATATGCTCTAAAATCTACACAGTTTGTATCAGTGTATAGTGAATATGTCCAAAGTTCTTTGACAGCTTGCAGCAATATAAGCATGTATGCCCTCTGTTTATGATTCAAATTATTTGTAACAAGGTCATGGGAAAATTATTCCTTGACAGCCAAGTCACCTGTTTAAATGAAAAATAAAAATAATAGTAGGAAGTAGTTTAATACTGTGTGTTATGTATTGCTGACATTACTTTGACTTTTAACCTGCCACAGGTGAGTATAGTAGTTAAGTATCTTTACCATCCTTGGAATAGCAAAAAAAAAAAACACTTGCGAGCACACTTTGCTGTCCTTTATTGCTGAACTGCTCTAAGGATTCCTGTTCAAAACTACAGTCTACAGTTATTCTAGTAGCTTCTGTTAAGATACAAACATACTTTTTAGTTGTAGATACATCATCATATGAGATGCTACAAAAAATCCTTCAGCAGAATATGTATGAATGAAAGCAGTGTTGAGAAGAAAACTGCTATTTTCATGCAAGCTGATGAGGCTCACAGACCTCACTTCTTTGGTGGTAATGGTCTTCATAAACATGTGGACTATTAATGCTTAGCAGAAATTAGCAGCTGCTGGGCATGCACAGACAGTAACAGTTTCTTATACATTACTCACGTACATTTGTAACACATCAAAGGATCATTACCTTGTCTTGTTATTAGAATGATTTTGGGGATGACAGTGAACTCACTATTCATGAAGTGAGGTGATCCTGCTTTAAACCTTCAGTATTAATACCAAAACAGCCATACCAGCTTTATTTTAAATCTTTCCAGCCCTTCTTCTAAGATAAATGGTCCAGTCATCTGAAGTCAAAGAGAAAATGTAGCCAATTAATAACTTGCTTCACTTGAAATGAGCTGTGAGGTCTTCTTGAGCAGAAGGCACTGCTAATGGCAATTTCTTCATTAGGCTTCAATTTCAAAGTAACCAGATAATGCAGAAATATTAAGGGTGCCTTTGGTCTTAAAAGCACTGGGACTAGCATGAGCTTCTAGCTGAGCACAGTCAGACATGCAAAATAGAAAATACAATAACAGAGCATGAGGGGCGAACAAAGGGACCTGAGCTACAGAGCAACAATTTGAGGAGGCAGCTGTAATCACTTCTCCAAGAGAGAGAGAGAGAGCTGATGTGAATGGCACAGTCATTCTGATCAAAACTTATTTGGACTGTCAGAGGGCAATGTTAGAAAGCAAGTAGTGCATCCAATTAATCAGTCCTCCTTTTCAGAGGGCAATGTTAGAAAGCAAGTAGTGCATCCAATTAATCAGTCCTCCTTTTTATCTGAATGTTCAACATTGCACTTGACATACTTACATTTAATGCCTTGTTGATGTTAAATCAGATTTTTGCAAATGTCTGCCTTTGACTTGATCAGTTTTATATCAGGGAGGGATAGGGCAACTTCACATTGTTGGTTTTCTTTCCCTTCACCTTCTCTAGGCTTTGGGATACATTCAGAATGTATTTCCACTTTAGACTGAGGGCACAGGCTCCAGACCTTTTGACTTATGTATGTTGTTAACAATGACAAGAGGAGCTTGAGAGCATTCTCACACTTCAGAAGTACAGCGGCAGCAAAGAAAAGAAGGGCATGTGGTATGCCACTTTCCCACGTTAAATACGTGTCTCAAGAACACATGCAGTTTTAGCAGAAATAGAATATTCAGTCTCTGGTAAGACTATATAATAGAGGAGATACCCCGGAGGATGTCAGACTGCATTTGGGTAGCTCAACCCATTTATGAGTACTGAGATACAATTTAAGTTAGCCCAGTTCTTGGCTAAGCCTCCCCTGAGTAGACTTAAAGCAGAAAATAAGGAAGAACTATGTGGTTCAATTTCTACTTAGGAAATGCTGGTGCTGATAAACATGTTTAAAAGCACATGTGTGACAGCAGATGCAGAAGTATTTATTTTAGATCTGCAACAAAATATGTAAGACTATAAACTGCCAGCATCTTGGCCATATACAAAGCCAATTATGCTCAGACTGGGGGTACAATTATATAGACCGATATCATTTTTTAACACTGATTCCTAGATTCATATATTACAAGGCTACGTAGTCTCATAACCTTTCACACCTTGCCACTATCCTTCCTTAGGCCACACCTCTTTTCTTCAGAAGGGCATACTGGTCAATTCTACAATATATTTGTGAATACATATCTGGTCATCCAGTTTATGTTTAAAGGAAGATAGTGAGTGGCACTGTTTAACATGCAGGGGAAGTTTATTCCTGAGGTTTGGGAGGTGCTGGGTTATAAATGTGTTTCTCCACCATTTCTATCATCTGTTGATGAGGATTTAGGTCCTTGGTTCTAGTATTGGTAGAGATACTAGAACTGTAGAGAAACAGGAGTTCCAGGACAATTTGGTTTATAATGGTGTGGTAAGTGAGATGGCCATCTCCCCTTAAAAGTCTATAAGATGCTGAATAAGGGGATAGAGCTTCTATCCACTCTTGGTAGCTCAGGAGTTTTAGGCCTGTGATATTTATGGTTAGGAATCTTTGTTTTTTTTCCAAATGTTTGATATGTTTAGTCAGATATACATTTATTGAGATATATTCCAAAGGGGAGTTGTACTCGTTAATTGTTGCAACCAGTGCTAAGAATAAGGGAGTGACTACCTCTTTAGACCTTGATGATATTTCTTTTGCAATTAACTGGGCTAAGTAAAATGATTTCCTGACAACTGTTGCAACATGATGGTCAAAAGATAGGGCACTATCGACTCAAACTTGGTCTCCAGCAACATTTTCATTTTGTAGAGGTATGTTCTCTAGATAGTGTGATGAGGGGAGTCGTTGTCTGTCAAAAGTGATAATACTTTACTTTTTAACATTTAGTTTGAGCCTTTTCTTAGTACACAAGAATTTACTAGGGAGAATTATTTCTGGAGGGTTTGTGTGTCACAGGGTGACTTAATAACTTTCTGGTTGCTATCATCTTCAATCTTTATTAGCCAGAGGTCTTGGCTCTCCACTTAGATATCTGATAAGTAAATACCAAAAAGAAGAGGTCCCAACACCAAACAATGAGGGACACCACAGGTCACTTTCATACCTTTCTAATGATACATCTGCAAGTTACACTGTGTTGGTTCTGTCTTTCAGGCAGTTTGCTATCCATCTTAGCACATATGGGTCAATTTTTAAAGCATTTAGCTTTTATGTGATGCCAGCAGGGGTATAGATAACAATATCTTCAATAGATCAGAATAGCTTCATGGAGGGTCTAGGAATGAAGGCTGCAAGCAGTGTTGCTTAAAATCAGCCACCCAGATCATGTGGTTTTGCAAATGTCACATACAGATTTGATATGTTTAGAAGGGCATTATTGTTGATAGAATATTAGCCTAAATGTTGAGTAATTATTTGATCATGTAAAGAGAGTTTAGTTCTATGTAGTTTTGGGGGAATACCACTTTTCAGATCTACTAGATGATATGCTGTTAAGTCTGTATCATGGAGCATCTACTGTAGTTAAAATGTGGGGACAGATATCATGGACATTACAGGTTGGAAATAAAACAGGACAGGGTTTTTAATTGTTCCCACTTCCCTTTATTGTGGCTTTTCAGCCAATGACAAAACTGTTAGAATAAACCTTAGGGCTTTTGGATAGGTCACAGGGTACTGTGGTAATTAATTAATTCATTTCAGTTTGATGACTGGGGTAGTCCATTAGGCCTGGAAGAGCTTGTTTTCAGTGGAGGCCCGGGGAGAAAAGCTCTACAGATATTGATAGTTATAACAACAGTTATAAATACAAACATAGATGGATATACAATGTTAAAGAACATTGGTAGCATGCAATGTTGAAAGGCATAGTTAAAAAGAAAAGCCAGTGTGATGCAATAGTCCAAGTAATATATACAAAGTATATATGTGATTTGGGATCCAGAGAAATCTGAATAGAGGGAAAAAGGTGAGGTAAAAAGGATGTTTTTTGGTGGAGATGGTGTGGGTTCAGGGGGAGTTAGCAAGTGTCAGGCAGAGGAAGTAGATGCAGAAGTAGATGGGCACTATAGAAGCAAGTATAAACTGTATTGCTTGGGAGATGGCATTAAGGAATTATGTAGTAGGGGAACAGGAGCATTCCTACTTCGAAAATAGGTGAGACTGCAGAAGGGATTTGAAGATGGAGTGGCTTTGGATATTACAAAGAGAGGCAGGAAGAGAATTCCAGAGTTTAGCTAAGGAGCAAGATAATAGGGGTCCTGGGGGACAAAGAGGTTTATATATTTTTAGAAGATTATGGTTTTCAGATCTAACTGGGCGGTTGGGAATGTATGGGGCTAAGGAGGTGGAGAGAGAGGGACAGCTAGAAGGTTGGAATATAAGCTTGTGGGCAGTAGTAAGTTTGAGACGTTTGAGATAGCTAGGAAATTCAAGCCATTGCAGAGAGTGCAGTGAAAGGCAGTGGTGACATGTATTTCTGGAGTTGGTGGCAAATTTGGAGATCTTATTGTAGCAGGTTTCCAGCTTCGCCTGTAAGCCAAGCTGAAGATTAGTGAAAATGCGAGCACCATACATAAGAGAGGGTAGGAAGTAAGTAGAGGTAAGCGTTCGTCTGGTAGAAGGAGAGAGGTGTCTGTACAGGAGACCTAGTTTTTGGTGGGTTTTTTATGTTAGTTTGAATGTGTATGTCATATTTTAAATTTTCATTGTTTATGATACCTAACAGTTTGGTATGTGACACTATGGGGGTGGTATTCTGTGCAGTTACTGTAAAAGAGTTTTGTCTATATTGGTGTTTTTGAATGGGGAGAAGAGCATTAGCTTAGTTTTATTGGCATTTAAGGCGAGGTGATTTCTGTGCATCCAAGATTCTGTATTAGAGAAGGCTAACTGAGTTTTATGAAGAAGGTCAGAGGGGGTGTCTGCTGAACAGATAATAGATGAGTCATCAGCATATTGGATTAGTGTGGTATTAGAGAGAGACTGGTAGAAGTTGTTTATGAAAATGTTAAAGAGGAGGGGGTTAAGGACAGAACCCTGGGGAACACCAGTTGGGGTGTGAAGAAATGAAGAGAATGAGTTATTCCATTTTACAACTTGCTGTCTTTCAGAGAGGTAGCTAGTGAACCAGGTGATAGAGGGCAGAGGATAACAGAAGAGATGGTATAAGAGTAAGGGGTAGGAAACAGTATCAAAGCTTTTGGAGAGGTCATAGAACAGAGAGGAGACAATTCTTCTAGAGTTGCATGCAAGGTTAATAAAGTCTAGAAATGAGTGAAGGGCAGTGATGGTACTATGCCTGGGATAGAAACAGTGCTGTGTTGGGGTTAGTAGGTTGCTTTGGGTCATATAAGATATCATTTGGGATTGAATACATTTCTCCATGATTTTTGATAGTGGGTAAAGGATGGCTATGGGCTGAAATTTAGAAGTGTCAGTATTTTTCCTCCTTTATGGAGTGGGGTGATATAAGCATGTTTCCAGAGGGAGGGGATGTATGATTCTTGGCTGGATCTGTTTATCATGATAGAGATGGGGTAGGCAATGCTATCTGCAGATAGTTTGAGGAAAGATGTGGGTATGTTATCAGGGGCAGGGGACCATGGTTTCAGTTGGAGAAGGAGTTTTTTTTGTATTTTGTTTGCAGAGACTGGAGAGAAGTTAAAATCTGGGGTAAGGGAAGTCAGATTGGAAGAAGATGTAGGGGGATTAATTTGGGGGGATGAAGAGGAGTGAGAGAATGTGATAGTAAGTTTAGCTAGGGAGTCAATGAAGAAGTTATTGAAAAGAGAGGCAGTTTCTAGATAAGTATAATTTAGGTTTGGGCATGGGTTATCCTTGTTGCCAGGGTAAAGGAGGGAGAAGATGGAGCTCCAGAATTTTCTAGGGTTGGATAAGTATCAAAGATTTTAGTTTGCTATAGTATGATTTATGATCCCTGATTATTAATTTTATACAGTGTTATGGAGTTGTCTAACTTCAGTTAGGACAGAGGGTGATTTATTTTTCTGGTAGAGTTTCCATTTTTTATCTCTTAGCTGCCTGATTTGTTTGGTTTCTTTAGTTAACAAAGGGGAGGTAAAAGCTTTAACTCTTTTGGTTTTTAGTGGAGCGAGGTTGTTAAGAAGGTTTAGGAAAGTGCTGTTGAAGTATTAAATGGCACTATCAAGAGGCAAAGGTTTTAAGGGTGACCAATCTGTTGCTTTTAGACAGTCTAGGAATGTTTGTGGGTTGAAATTAGAGAGATTCTGAGACTGAATATAGTGGTGATGTTTTTGAGGGGGATAGGAATGACGGTCAGCAAATACAGGCTGGTGGTTCCTGAGGGAGTCAGGAAGGATGCCAGTATCTGAATTTAGGTTTGAGTGAGACACTAAGATCCAGTCAATGATGGTACCAGTGGTACCATCTTTGTTTAGTCTGGTGGAAGAGTTTATTAGTTAGGTGTAGTTGTAGAGGCTGATATTTAGAGAAAAGGTTGTAGAGTTAATTGTTGTCCAGTTTATGTTAATGTCACCTAGAATAAATGTTTCATTTCTGATGATAGCTGAAAACCAGGAGAGTATCTCTTCAAGTATAGGGATGTTATTACCTGGGGAAATGTAGATGGCAGGTATGCATATGGATTTGTGTTTGTTGAGTTTGAGGAGGGCACTAGATAGTTCAGAACTGGTGAATTTAGGAATAGAATTGGTGTAGGAAGTTACAGTGTGGGAGGTGGAGTAGAGTATTGCTACTCTGCCACCTTTTTTGTTGGGTCTATCTGTGAGTAGCATTTGGTAACCTGGTGGGAGAATTACGTTTTCTTTTATACTTGGTTTAAGTCAGGTCTCAGTGATGGCAACAATGTCGGGCTGGTTGTGGGACAACCAGGCATGGAGGATGGGAATTTTATTTCTGAGGCTTTGGACATTAATTGAAATTAAACAAAAGCTTTTTTGGGAGGGAGAATGTGGTAAGTGAGGATTAGAGCTCAGTGTGGTGTTGGCAGGGCCAGGGTTGGGGTGGATGTCACTGGAGAGAGATACAGACTTTGTCGAGTATGAGACTAATACAGTATGAAATGGAAGATGAGAGTGGGTGGTAATATGTGGTGAATTTAGTGGGATGTGGAGAGAGAGGGACAAGAGGATCGGGAAGGATGGGTAAGACTGTAAATTTAAATTGGAGAACTGTATTAGAAGAGTAGAGGTCATGGGCTATAGAGGAGAAAGAGGGTTGGATAGTATGTATGAAGGTTAATGTATAATGTGAAGATAAGGTGGGGGAGGGGGTAGAGAGGTAGGTAAGATAGGAGGAGGTTGTAAGTAGAGTAGAGATTAGTATTAGGCTGAAAGAGTATGTTGTAGTGTGAGGCATGGTGTGTAAGGGATTAATTGTGGTTAAGTGGGTGAAGGGAGGTGTTAGAGTTCTACTGGCTAATTGGGTAGAGTAAGGTGTGGGATGAACTATATATAGGATAAATGTAAAAGTTGTGGGGGCAGGTGGGAAATGGAGGCAGGGTAAGGGAGTGTAGTGAGCCCAAGCATTAGCGAGGGTGAGTGGAGCTGGGCCACACCGACAGTAGGGAATCCATGTGTGAAAGAAACAAACGATCAGTGAGATTGTTTGTTTTGAAATGCAGCTGTTCTTAATATGGCCACACGTATGCCACAAGACTCAGTGGGTGAGTAAATTGCTAACACTTTTCATAGACACACTACTGGTCATACAAGAAATCAGGACTGGGGGCTTAGAAATTCAACCCTGGGAACTGCTAAAGCACTAGAAGGACTAGAATGGATTAGCAAAGGTATAGAGGGCGGTGGTTTGCTTGGTGGTATCTAGGAGGGCTACAAAACAAGTCCATTGGAAACACCTGAGAATGGGAAGGGATCAGGAGAAAGAGGGAGATCAAGAATGTTTTAGCTTGAGGAAAAAAACGAGAAGGGGAGTAGCTACACAGTGATATGCAACAGCTGAAACCAGGTCGCCAGTCAGTTGAGTAAAAAATAAAACTACTAGGGCAGAGAAACATACAGAAATGAACTGTTAGCTGCTACTGGCTTTATCTGCCGAAAGAGCATTTTCTGGAGAATGGGGATTTGTTCTGTATGGAGTTTAACAGCAGGTAGGGTTGTTTTAGATGGCAGGGGACCTGCTTAGCTTGTGCACATCACTGTAGCCTAGGAAAATAATGAGTGGGAAAATGATGACCAGGTTAGTCCAGCTGGGCCGAAGCCCTTTTTCAGTGGAGACCCAGGGAGAAAAGCTCCACAATAGCATAACATCATAACTACATAACTACATAAACATAATACATAGCTATATAAATGTAGTTACCAGGGGTAACAATTAACTAAGTAAAAATAATAGACATTAAGACTGTAAATGATTAGCAAGTACACCTGGCACAATATAGAGTACAAAAATCCAGTAGACAAATTACATTCTTCATTATCAGTTCAACTGAATAGCTGCAGTGGGTAGAATTACTTATAACACAATAAACTCTTTTGGCATCTAAAGTAATCATGCAGGTACAGGAAGAAAACTAGAACTAGTAAGAGTAATGTAGAGAAACATTAATGGATGAAAAGGGTGAAATAGGTATGGAAGAAAAGCGGGAGGCAAAAAGGCAGAGAGGAATAAAGTCAATCAGGAGCATGATTACACAGACATACTATGCATTGCTTAGGTGTTTTTACAGCATTTCTGAACTAGTGTTTAGGTTTAATATTCCAAATGTCCAGTGGAAGTTTATTCCAGTTCTCAGCTGGGGAATAGCTGTAAAGGTTCTGGCCTATTTTGATTTTAAGCTTGTATATAGAAAGGAGATGTTGTTCTGAGCTCCGAAGCATTCTAGATGGGGTGTAGGGGGAGATGATAGAGGTAATACTGGGACAGAAGGAGGGCAGGTGCAGTATAGACTGAATTATCTAAAGCTGAGAGAGGAGAAGGTTCTAGGGAAGCTCAAACCAATTTAGTTTCCTGAGGGCTAAGCAGTGATGAGAATGGTAGGGCTGTTCAGCAGCAAATTTGGCCACCTCTTTGTAAGTGGACTCTAATGTAGAGAGGGTGGCCTAATGGTTAAGGTGTTTGCCTTACAAAAACAAGGTGCAGGGTTTGAGACTCACAAAGGATAATTGGCTAGGCTTAAAATGGCTCACAATGGCAGTTAGCTTAGTACCAATCTATGAACCTATGAGTAGTGTGGCTTGTAAGTTAGTGAGAATTTGAGAGCCATAAAGAAGGGTATGGAGTAGATAGGCATGGGATAGGGCAATCTTGGCTTTACTGGATAAATAGTTTTTATTCCTGTAGAGGAGGCCAAGTTTTTGGTGGGTTTTCTTAATGTTACTGAGAACATGCATTAATTACTCTAAATTGTACCACACACTAACTAGCTACACACATCTGAGTGGAGTTGATAAGGAGGGAGTTTATATTCACCTGGGGAGGTAATTGCCTTACATATATAGATATGAGGGTGGTGTACACCTATCAGAAAATAGTTTCAAATAAAATTCAGCAAAACCACCCAGATGACTATTAGGCACATAGAGCACTGGAAATCATTACTTTTGAAAATCAGGTAATATCTTTTTTACTATATTACTATATCTAAATTATTTGGTCTTCTGTTAAATAATAAAACACTTCAGAAGTGGCAGAGAAAGATTCTAGAGTAGGTTTGTTAGTCATGAAGAGCTAGTTTACCAGCAGAATTGCACTCTGAGTTTATAACATGAAAGGACAAGAAATCCTGAATCTCCAAAAATATAACTGTATATTTAGGCAATAGAAATACAGATGTTGATATTATTGATTTATTTATGTGATTACTTACTTATCTGCATTTGTTAACCAGGTAGGTAACCTGCTCTGAAGACTATTTTAGTCACAATCCAAGCCAAAAGGCATACACAATGCATATACAATTATATAAGAATTGGTTGTTATAACTACTTTATTCATTGTTTACACTTCAGATGTTTGATTTTGATAACAAAAAAACAAATAGCCACAGTAATATATGTCATGTATTTCATAGTATTTTCACTGAAACATGTACTAGCACTGCCAAGCCAGATCAATAACTGCTTAAATATAATCAAATAACGAGAGGAGCCAGTCATTTTTACCAGCAGACTGCCTCAGTATCCATCAGTTATAACCACATTATTGACTGTGCAAACCTCAGATGTCTATGATCAAATAAAAAATAACAATTGCCTCAATTTTATATTTTAGCTCATTTCAATCGAACAGATACCAGCAGGATCGGTGACTGTTTAACTGCTATCAAATGACAGCATAGGTCAATCAGTTTCATCCTACCTATGAGCAATCAATGCATTCTTTTTTGACTTACCAGTTTCCAAAAGATGAAAAATGAGAAACTGATGAGTTGAAAACCCTGAAGAATTCACCCCTCCAATTTTTTTTTGCAGGGACAAGCTCCCATGCACCCCCATGTGTGAGCTATACCCCACATTCCTTAAATTGTATATAACAACTCTACAGTCACACTACAGTGGAGAAAAGGGTAAAAATCACTGAAAAGTGTGCTGCAGTGGCTTGCATAATAAACACATTGCAGAAAAACTCACTGCAATATTACATTTTTGAACTAATGCCACTTGTCTACCAATGCTGCAATGACCTAGAATATATCAGTCTTATACAGACTGTTTCTGTATCCACCAGTTATACTCAATTTATTAACTATGTAGTCTTCAGATGTCTATATCTAGTGAAAATAGTAATAATGGCCACAGTAATGTATTTCTACTAGTCCCATTCAAATGCACATTAACCCTGCAAAGGCAGACCGACCATTGTTCAACTCTGATCTAATGACAGCATGCACCTCTCATTTTCATCCATAGACTGGCTCCATGCTCATCAATAACAATCACATTATTGCATGTGTACACCTAAGAATTCTGATGATAATTAAATGAATTAATACATAAATAAATATATAAATAATGCTTCAGACATATATTTTGAAATGCATTGCAGTAACCTCTCCCCAGACTTACCAGTTATAGAGTCTGTATTCACTGTGTACCCCTCATCTGTCTTACTGTGATCAAATGGATGAATAAAAAAGGCCACAGTAAAGTGTTTTAGCTCAGCGTGTGTGCAGATACATACATGCCTACTGCTGCCTCTCTATATGCCTACATGCCTACCAATTGCAGTAATTTTATTCATTGTGAATAAAATGATTGCAGTCATTTTATTCATTGTGAATTCTTTAGACATATAAATGATAAATGTGATCAAATGAAATAAATAAAAAATGGCCACAGGAATTATTTCATCTTGTTGCAGCCACATTGCAACTTGTAGCAATCTCCAGACATGAACACACACACACACACACACACACACACACACACACACACACACACACACACACACACACACACACACACACACACACATTCAAGATATATAATGTCCCATAGGTTGGCTGACAGTAACTTGAACAGGACACTCTCTGCAAGATATCAGTGGATTATACAGAGGACAACCGTGTTGTTTAATAAAAATGTTTAATTAAAAACACAGGTACAAATGATTTTCACTCATGTTCCTACTAAAGAGCTATTTTACTTTCATTCAGAATGTCTTGGGCATTAGTTACCTATGGCAGTCTGCACCAATGGGAAATGACTACATATTGCTTTGTCTAGTAGTGCAGCCTGCCCCAGTGAACTACAATTTCTACCCCCATGAAATGAAATAAAGAGCTATAATAAAGTTTAACGGCCTTAATCTCTTCTGAAGAATATATGTAAATATTCTGCTGTTTGAAGACACTAAGGCTCTTACCAGGGTACACAATTACTCTTAGTAAAATTAATACAATATCAGTGTTGGCTACAGGATGACATTACATCTGATCACCTGACTCTGTGGTTCCCACACTACCCCTCACCAAATACCGAGCCAGGATTTGACACAGTTGTCACAATACACACACAGAACTTTAGCTAAATGTTTTATATTCAACACTTCTACCTTTCCTGCAGAAAGGCTTTTCATAGACATTGCATCTCTGGCTGCATTCAGACCTGTGAGATAGAATTTTTATGACCTAAACCAAGTCATTGAATTTCATGCTATTTTTATTAAGGTTAGTTGGGCTGAGCTTATACCCTTCCCTTCTGGTATCATCTGTTAAAATATATACATTTCAGCAGTAACAACAATACAGCTTGGCATACATGTATATTTCTTTTCTGTCCGGCAGGACCCAGTGTTGATGCATTTTTAACACAAGTATCCGTACAAATCAGTTTGATATTCAAATGACATATCATTTTTTACAAAACTCCAGCTACCTGTGCTAGCATATGTTACATATGCACTGCCCTACTCTATTAGGCACAGCTGGCACTATCTCACATCATCACAATAACAACCATACATAATATTATACTCACAAAGTAGTTTAAAGTATTCTGAAAACTAAACCAGCATAAGAATGGATAAAAGGAGATTCTTCCAACAGGGATGACTACAAGTAGGGGTACAGAAAATAAGCAAGATGGGGCTGGAATTTACTGGAGAAAACTGGCAAAGGAATCAAGGTATTGGGAGCAAATAACTACAGAGTTAAGGGAGCAGAGTTGGATGAAGCCAAGAAGTCTGAACTGCAGGATAGAGACTGCCTTTTCTACTAGGGATTGATATCAGTGTATAGGCAAAGGGAAAGAGACAGGGGAATCATAAGTGAAAGACCTGGTCTGGTAACATTTATTTGAATCTAGAACAGAAGCTGCTGTTACGAAACAGGATAATTAGTAGGGCATCTAAAATCTTGCATGCTAACTATAGGAATCAATCAGAGGAGGTTAGAAAAGATCGTGTAGAGAGACTGGGAAAGCAATTTTCACAGGAAAAAATGGGGGGACATATCTACGGCTTCCAAATTTGCTACAAAGTCCAGAAGATTTAGGATTTTTGCTTGGCAGTGTTTGCATACATATTTTTATACTCCAAGCAGACTTCAAAGAATTTTTCCTCAGGTAGATGGCAAGTATTGGAGTGTGATGGTGAAGAATGAGGTAACTGGGAACATATGGTTGAGCATGTATTGAGATGGCAGATTTTAAAATTCCTTATAGAGTTCTCTGTCAGAAATATTGGGTGAGCAAATGGCTGTAAATAAGGAAATTATTTTTTTGAGCTGAGACATAGGATCCAAACTGCCTAGACATAGTAAGGCTTCATTAAGTTTAATTATGTTGGCTGCAAAAAAAAAGCAATTACTAGAAAATGGAAATCAAAGTCTAAACTACATGTATCTGAAACATTGAATATTGTAAAAGAGATAAAATAATGGGAAGAGAGATCTTTAAAAGGGGAAGAGCAAATTACATAGAAATAAATGGAAATTGTTGAAACAATACATGCAGAATAATGTTCAGGGGGAGTAGTGAGGTTTAAGGGAAGGCAGAAATTGAGCAATTTATTTAATGTTTGATTGATGATAGTTATAAAAGAAATATATGTGATGCATAATGTATGCAAAGGGAAAATGTTAATATGGTTTTACTTCTCTTCTATTAATGTATGTTTGCCTGTCTTAAATGACAATTTAATCAAAGTCTTTCTGCTTTTCCTGGTTAGGGGTCGCCACAGCGGAACTCCACTCCGCTAATAAAGGTGTTAAAAATAACAAACATAAAAGGCACTATGCATTTCTATACAAATATGAAACTTTTGATTGTTTATATAATGTGGCACAAAAGTATGTACTGAACCTAGTAAGCTTGTCTGAACTGCCTCCTGAACCTAGTAAGCTTCTTTGAAAACATTATACAGGCTCTGGAAAGTAATCACTCTATACAAACTGATTATCTTGATCTGGTCAAGGCTTTTGATACTATTCCCCATGATGGAATTACTGAAAAAATTGTCATACTTAATATAAACTCCCTATGTTTTCTTCTAGATTGCAAAGTGGTTATCCTACACATTCCATGTTGTGAAAGTGTCTGGTACACTCTCTGAATATAAAATTATAAAGAGTGGTCATGCCACACTGATCTACTCTGAGCCCATTCCTGTTGGGCATTTATTTTGTAGATATCCAATCCAAAATCCTTAATACATAGTTGACCAAGTTTGCTGATGACTGCAAGAACCACTGATACGAAATAGCTCCAGAAAGGGTTGGAATATGCTCATATCTGGTGTACTGAAAACAGTGTAAAGTTAAATGCAAAAAAGTGCAGCATAGGAGAATTAGACACGAAAGTTGCTTCAACCTTATATGCTTTAAATGGTAGTCCTCTTCAGACACAGATGGTCATAACAGACCTAGGTACTTATGTGGGCAACTCTCACAGATTTGATTATGTTTCCACCACGGTCATGAAATCCTTTTATCTGGTCCGATTAATTACCAAAGAGACATCATGAAGAGCTAAAGAAGTAATTCTTCTGTTCTTCTATCAATCATTGATTATAATGTCCCCTTTGGTATGTACAAAGCCAAACATATTGCTCAGCTGGAAAGGCCCCAAAGACTTCTAACCAAGAAAATTAAAGGTCTTCATTTCTTCAACTATCCTGAAAGGGTAGTAATATTGTCCTCATACTCAGTAGCTTACTAGCTGCTCCAAGGTGACCCTGTATCTAGCTTTTAGAGCCATGACAGCCCAAGTCATATATAACCTCCTATTTCTTCACAAAAACTGTGATTTTACAAACAACTGCAGTGGAGACCTATACCTACACCAAAACATAACAGCACTAATGGGAGGGATAGATTCCTAACACAGTGCATTCCCAGACTATGGAATAAGTTGCAAATACAGGTCAAACATAGTACTAATTTGG
>NC_056736.1:374369814-374419814 GCF_019279795.1 Protopterus annectens | reverse complement strand
ATGTATGCTGGTTGACACTTTATTTTCTCTGCATACATTCAGAAAGATATACATACATATGTTTAGGTTGTAGAAGGATTTATATGGCATATTTATTTTTTCCAGTAATGATGCATTAGGGGTACACTGCTTTTCAGGGATTCTGCATCCCTTTCCCTATTTATTTAGAAACATCTCTAGTCCTCCTTGGCTGCATCTAGTTGCAGCAGTGTCATGTGACATATATCCAGAATATGCATGTTATCCATACTTAGTGCTTCATTTCACTTTGCCTTTGTGCCTCATAGGTCCTTCAGGGTATGGTCCCAATATGACTAACATGTAACAAAAATATAAATTACTGGCAGAAAAAAGTAAATGATACCAAAACAGAAAAAAAAAAAAAAACAAACAGAACTTTTCACCTGCTTCTTCACAGAATCCGCTCTTTTATATTCAGTTTATGCAATGGTTTCTAGTTGCAACTATCTGGTAGACTTTTTATTAAAGAGTTTATTGAACTGCTCAGATCCACCTAGTTCTGTCTTTACAGAGGTGGTGATATTTGTCATTTCTTTTCTTTGGGGAAACGTGGATGTCCATTCAGTAATCTACTCTTAATCTGTTTTACACAACTAGTCCCTGGTTGCCTGTCTAAAGTGGGTATCCTGCTACACAGATAAACTTAGCTACAGTAAAAATAACTGTATTATTAATCACAGTAATTAGGATTCTTATTTGAGTATCAATATTCCTTAGAGTTTATTGTCACATGTAACGCTTTAACTAAATAAATAAATAAAAGACATGGTTTGTGGTTTCCTATATATCTATTTAGATATTATATATTAGGGGAGTGGGTTTGGCATAATGGTAAGGTCTTCACCTCAAAGACACAAAATACAGGCTTTGATTCTGACCTCAGGTTACTGGTCAGCTTTAATGACACTTCAGACAGCCTAGTATTCACCAATAAACATCTAAACATGCAATTGTGTATCAACCATGTTAACAGGCTCACTCTCTCTCTCTGTCATTGTCACTCTGTTTCTCCACCCAGATGCATAACACTGTGTGTGTGTGTGTGTGTGTGTGTGTGTGTGTGTGTGTGTGTGTGTGTGTGTGTAGATCATAAGGAACATTACTGAGCATCTTAAATATTAATGTCCATGATCACTGACCTTTATTTTGGTCACTTTTGTAATTATGCTCAGTGGAGGTTTCATTAGGCTGCCAGTAGTAATTGACTGTGTGCTCTTTCCCTTTAGTATTGTAGCTTTGTGAACATAAATATATATATATATTTATATAAGACAAGGTAGGTATTTGTATGTGTTGCTTGTGGTTAGAATCTTGGCCAGTGTGGTGCTCATATTGCTGTTGGCAATGACTCATTATGCTTGTGGAGGGGTGAACTTGTCTACTTCATTGTGCAGTTATGGAGTTAGCATATATAGCTAAGACAGATTCTCCCATATAAAAAAGTGCGTGTGTATTTTGTTTAGTTATAAGTGTGTAGGGTAATTGTATTTAATTTGTTGCAGGGTGGTTGATACCTCAGAGGTATGATAGATTCTGGATTCAGTATTTGTGAACTGAGATGTTTGTTTTTGATAGTTTAATAAGTTTGCATATACCACATATATATTGTATATATATATATATATATATATATATATATATATATATATATATATATATATGGATCACCTTCATTTTGTCGACAGTTCATTTCACCGACACTCAACTCAGCAGGCCCAATTCACCGAAACTTCATTTTACTGACACTTCATTTCACCGACACTCATTTCATCGAAAATGATATATGGCCTATTCCCCACTGTAGACCGACCCTGAAGTTAGAATATATAGTAAGGGGGTGTGTGGGGGGCACAGCCCCCCACATACTGGGATTCTGTAATGGTTAGTTGGTAATATGTATACTGTAAAACCCCCACACCCCCCCTTACTATATATTCTAATTCCAGGGTCGGTCTACAGTGGGGATCAGGCCATATATCATTTTCGATGAAATGAGTGTCGGTGAAATGAAGTGCCAGTAAAATGAACTTTCGGTGAATTGGGCCTGCTGACTTGGTTGTTGGTGAAATGAACTGTCGATGAAATGAAGGTGACCCACATATATATATATATATATATATATATATATATATATATATATATATATATATATTGCATGAGCATATGTGTATATATATATATATATATATATATATATATATATATATATATATATATATATATATATATATATATATATATAAGATATGTATCTATCTAAAGTGAAACACTTTAGTTTTTATTTGTCAAGTGGCATGCTCACTCACTCAATCAAATAGTGTTGGACTCCCCTACCCTTTCCCCTGAACTTTATCCCTCCATTATTCTCTCTTTTAGCAACTGCTAATATCAAGAGCTTCAAAACTATACAGACCTAATAAAGCAGCATGTGTTAGGTTGCTGTTACATGTGTAAGTTTCTTACCCCTAGGAATTGCTATTCTTAACTGCTCCACTGTCTTGAGGCACACTTTAACTGTTTGTTTCTACTGTGGTCTGGCAAGCTGCCTCAAGGTTTCCAGGGATCATTTCTGTTCACTCAACCTCTCTTTCCCCTTTCCTTTGCAGACTGTGTCCCATTGCTAGTGTACTCTAACCCAGCAGTTTAATGCTAAAGACACAGGCCATTTTTATACATTTATCTGCCTAAGCCTTTACTATAATTGTGACGTGTTTCTCCAAGAAGGACAGCTGCATAGTCTTCCTTCATTTTTTTTTCCATTTCCCTGTATACTATCCATCCCTCTACTCAAAGTAAAAAGGTATTTTATTTAAAAGGCAAAGAAGTATGGTTTACTGAAGTGAGTCTAGCAATATGGGGTTACCTTACAGACTTTCCACTAGTGCTGAGTTGTATTAGCCTATTGATTGGTTCCAGCTGATATGTACAACAAATAGTGTTTCTGCCCGCTCCACTTGCTATGCTCACTTCACTCCTCTCCCTGCCCCCATATCCCAACCACCCCAGCACACCTACACTTATTCTAGCAAAACGTCCCTCCAGCCTGCCATCAACCTCCCACCTCAAGTACCATGATCCTGCACACTCTACCTATACACTTTACATGCACCCTTCTTGCACACATTACATCTTACCAAAACATCATTATACCCCCACCAACTTCCACTGCATAACTACAGTCACCACCACTCATTTCACACCATCACACTACTCATACACCTCTCACAACAAATACACCCCAATGCACAGCCCACTTAAGCTATCACCTCCACCACACAAACAAAAAAGCATCCCTAATGTCTTACAAACTATCCCTCAACCTACTTTATCTATCATCCACTTCAGCCAAACAAAAAGTAACCCCAAAACGTAAACTAATTTTCTCATTACTAAAACTAATGTCCTCAGCCATAACAATACTTGCCCTCAACGGGGACATCCACTCAAACCCTGGACCCTGCAAATCCTCCATTGATAGTCCCCCTAACAACCTCACCCACCCTCAAATTATATCCAATAGGAAACCAACTGACCTCCTTATCTTAAGCCTAAATATCAGAAGTATAACCAATAAAATCCATGAACTCCATGCTACCATAGACTTATACTCCCCTGATATTATCATTCTAACAGAAACCTGGCTCAAACCTAAAATTACCAGTAAGCAAATTCTCCCTTCAGGCTACAATATCCTAAGACAAGATTGGTTGCATAAAAAAGGGGGTGGTGTAGCTGTAATGTATAAACAGAATCTTAATATTCAAATCCTACACTTATCAGCCTCCCTAACTGACAAAGAAGAAATAATCTATGCCAACCTAAAAGTAAACCAAGACAAGACCATTAACATAATAGGATGCTACTTCCCACCTGGTAACAATATCCCTCCACTAGAAAACCTCCTCAGCTGGGTAAATCATCACCTTCCACAAGAAACCATAATATTAAGTATTTTTAATATAGACTGGCTATCCTATTCAAACCACCATCCAGCCCAACATCTAAATCTTCATGTTTTTTTCCAACTTATCCAGACATCCACCAGAATAAATAAGAATTCCAACAAACATTCTACTCTTGACTGGATACTAGTCAGCAAGCGCCCCCAGTCATACACAGCTGGCTGCCTACCGGATAGCCTCAGTGATCAAACCCCAACTTTCCTACTAAAAAAACACACATATCAGGCTAAACCCATTACCTATCAGCAAATATGTAATAAAGTAAACTTTAACCCTGACAACTTCATCTCAGCCCTAAAAAAACTGCAACTGGACTCCACTAAAATACCTCAAACTTGATGACGCTGTCCAATTTTTCAATACCACCTTCCTTAAAATCCTAAACGGGTCTATATCAGTTCCGCGAAAATCCATTACAGCGAATACCAAAAGAGCGACACATATTAATCGAACTGCGAATACACCGAACACACTAAACCGCAAAATTTAAAACATCGAACGGTCATAGTCGGCCAACCCACCACCCGCTACATACTACCCTACCCAAACAAAATAAATAAACCACATACAAACACTAACCAAACCCTACTCCTAACCCTAAAGTAAAGCACCAAAACCCAACTTCTAACACTACACTAAACCCCACATACACAACTATCTATGCACTATCCTTAACCCTTCCTTAACCCTAAGGTCCATAACTATTGCACACTTCCCCTACGGAGATATATCCTAACAAAATAAATAATACACATAAATACATTTAACAAAACCCTACTTCTAACTCTACACTAAACCCACATACGCAACTATCTATGCACTACCCTTAACCCCTTCCTAACCCTAAGGTCTGTAACTACCACACACTTCCCCTACAGAGATATACCCTAACAAAATAAATAATACACATAAATACATTTAACAAAACCCTACTTCTAACACTACACTAAATCTTGCATACATTACCTATCTATACACTTACCTTAACCTGCACCCTACCCTAAGGTCTATACCTATCGCACACTTACCTTACAGAGCTATACTGCAGACCACTAACCAAAACACTTCAACATTACGGATTACGCTGTTTTGGACGTTCGGTGTTTACGTTGTTTGCGCAATATGTGTCGATTATTTCAGATTTGAAGAAACAGCATTTTGATCGTCTGATAGGGAGCCGTCCTAAACACCCATGCGCCCACAAGATTTACTACAGTTAAAGCCCAGTCCTCCCCATGGCTACAAAAAGCCACAAGATCAGAAATTAAAAACTGAGATAGAACCTGGAATCACTGGCGCAAGACAAAAAACCCTCTGAATTACGTAACAAAGTCAAAAAATTAATAAAACAGGACAAAATCCTATATTACCAGTCTGCCCTGAACTCGACCCAAAACAACCCTAAACAATTCTAGTCAACCATCAACTCCATCCCCCACCCAGGAAAAGTAGGAACCCCTCAACCAAGCAAAACAAACTCCTCTGAAAACATTGCCACCTCTTTCAACACTCACTTCACACAAACCGTTCTATCACTAGCAAAACAATGCAACCCCTGTCCTCTACCCCCTCCAACTACACCTAGTAACCTGCTCTCTGCATTTGCTTTCTCTCCTATCCCTACCTCCAACATAAAAAACTCTTATCGAAATCAAAGCCCACAAAATTAGCAGCTGACAACCTCCCAGCTGAGTACCTTAAAGTTGCAGCTGAAGCCCTAACCTACCCAGTTGCAGTCCTGATTAACTGATCTTTATCTGAAAGCTATGTCCCTTCACAATGGAAAATATCCCACATTATCCCCCTCCACAAAGGTGGGCCCTCCACAGAATTTACCAACTACCGGCCCATAGCAATTCTGTCTCCTCTATCAAAAATACTTGAGAGATGCATTCACTCTCAACTTCTAAACTACCTCCTTACTAACAACCTCCTGTCTAACACACAGCATGGTTTCCGACCATACCACAGCACAACCACTGCCTTACTTGCTTTCACTAATACAATCCTTCAACATAAAAACAATGGTTATTTCGCCTCTGCAGCTTTCCTAGACCTAGCTAAAGCATTTGATATGGTATCTCATAAACAACTCATCACTGTCCTCAATAATCTAGCCTTCTCTCAATCTGTCACAAACTGGTTCCAGAGCTACCTGACTGACCGCCATCAGTCCATTGTTTGGCATAAAGATATATCTCCCCAACTCCCTGTCTCAATAGGTGTTCCCCAAGGATCCAACCTTGGACCCTTACTCTTCTCCATATTCACTAATGATCTAGCCTCTTTTACCAAACAGGCCACTCTCATACAGTACGCAGATGATTCCACCAGCATCTGCTCAGCCCACTCCCTACCTGAACTTCAAAGGATCACACAGGAAGCCTTTTCCTCAGTTGAAACTTGGCTTTCAGATGCACAATTAATACTTAACCCAAACAAAACTCCTCATCTTCCAACCCACCAAACACAATCTAAACACCCACCAATTTAATATTAAAGCCAATGACAACACCATTATCCCCCCAACAGACCACACCAAACTACTTGGAGTTGAAATTACAATAACCTCAAGTTTGACATCCATATCTCGTTAACCATAAAAAAAAGTACACACAAAACTAGGAGCTTTATACAGAAATAAGCAATTCCTCTCCAAAACAGCCAAGATTTTAGTTGCAAATAGCCACCTTATCTCCACCCTACTCTACGCCTCTCCAGTATTTACCAACCTAAGGCAAAGTGAGTTAGGTAAACACGAAGCTTGCTACAACAAAATAGCAAGGTTTGCCACTGGTGCACACTACCGTAGCCACCACTGCACCTCACTTACTGAACTAGGCTGGCTAGAACTCCCTCACCTCCTTCAATGGTACCAACTCTCACTCACCCACAAACTACTAAATCATCCTCTAAAAGTCCCCAACCTCCAAAATCTACTCCAACCCTATCATACCACCAGACCACTATGCTCCAGCAACAAAAATCAATTACAGGTAACTATAACCAGGAACTCTGCTGGAGAAGCTCTCTTCTCCTACTCCATAGCAAAATTATGGAATACCCTTCCTCACACTATAACTTCTGTGTCATCACACACTAACTTCAAAGCTGCTCTAAAATCTCATCTAGAAGAGCACTGGGCATGCCCCTGTAATAAACCTCTCTATCATCTCTACCCCAGCATCTCTAATCTTTTTCTTCCACCCCTCTAACTACCTCTGATTGCAGCCAAATACATTGCGTGTAAACCTATATCTCAGCTGTAATCTTAGCCATTGTTATTCAAGGATAATAGCGGCTAGCTCAGCTATTAAAATACTTGCTAGTCTTTATGGCATCAGTGATATAAGTGTTGTACCATTTAACTAAATACTTAATTTAATTTTGAACTATAACTGTTTACTATTGTTGTTAAACAAAACCTACCTATACTTCTTGTAACTTGTAATTAATTGTTGTTTTTAATTATTGTTTTTATTGTGGAGCTTTTCTACCCAGGCCTCCGCTGAAAAAGGACCTGTGTCCAGTCAGATTTTCCCGGTCAACAAATGTAAATAAATAAATAAACATAAATTATATATATATATATATATATATATATATATATATATATATATATATATATATGGTTCCCCTTCATATGATCGAACTACTCTAAACTCTCAAGTCATAAACTCGAAACCAGAATCTCGAATTTAGAGAAACTCGAACATATGAAAGGGACAAAAAAAAAATTAACACCTTTCAAATGTTTTCGCAGGGGGCTTCACCCCCCTGCACCCCCCCTACTAAAATATACCTACTCCGAGATTGCACTATAGTGAAGGAAAGGGAAATCTCCCATTCCGCGCTATACGCTTAAGCGCAAAACGGAAGATTTTCCATTCCTCCGCTATAGTGCAGTCACGGAACATTCACATTTAAACTGCTAGGGTACAGGGGGACCTGGCCCTCTGCAATAAGGTAAGTTACATTTTTATTTTTTTAAACCTAAGGCTCCCATTCACAATTTCGAGTGAATGGAAGTTCGAGATTCTGGTCTCGAGGTTATGAATTTTGATCTTCCATCCATTCAATCTTGTGAAGGGGAACTAGATATATATATATATATATATATATATATATATATATATATATATATATATATATATATATATATATATATATATATATATATATATATATATATGTATTTTGTGTGTGTGTGTGTGTGTGTGTGTGTGTGTGTGTGTGTGTGTGTGTGAGGGCATGTATATGTGATTCATATCCCTCTCACTGTTGTCCCTATGTTGTGATGTAAATAGATATTATTGCCCATAAGCAATGTACTACAGCCATTGTATGATAAATACATTGTGACTAAATGCACGATGCCATCATTGGCACAGTTGTTTAATTTTTCCACATATAGTACAGCTGACACTGAGAGCTGCAGGACATTTGCACCAAGGTAAATTATACTTGAATCATTCATTTTACTGGGCCTAATTCTCAAGCATACCTGAGCCTTCAGCAGTGATGCTAGTCCATTCAAGTCACTAGCAGAGATGCAGGAGAGAAGTCTGCAACCTTTTGCACAAATCATTCTAATATCCAGACAATAATGACCATAGGTGTAGGAAGTGTACCCATTTCAGGAGGCCGAATGTCTCTCATATACTGACAATATATACCCGTTGAATCAGCATTTTACATTAATAAAATAACATTCATATATTAATTGCAAGAATGTCTGTTAGTGCAACCTAGGAAGGCATTTATCTAGTAGAAGATAGGTTTTATATTTCCATCAGGAATTTCTTTGCTAGTCGGTTTGATATCAGTCCATAGAAAATATTTGAAAAGTTGGTTAAGAAAAAGGTTCATGAATTTTTTTTTTACAAGTGTGTGGCTTGTATGATAAATGGCAGTTTGGCTTTACAATGGTAGGTTAAATTATATGACAAGCTACTAGGCAGGCCGATATTGAAGAGACCATGAGTTTTTTTTTTTCTGATTTTCAGAAAGTCATTTGATACAGTGCACTGCAGAAGGCTAACAGGATTAAGATAAAGGGGCAGGACCGGTGGTAAGGGGATATCTGAAAGTGCAGTACAGCAAAGCTCTGTGCAGGTTCCAGTAATTCTGGAAAGTTTAAGTCCATCATTACTAAAGGGAGACAGTAAAAGAGGAAACAGATAATCTGTAGCTAGCATGAAGTTGGGAACAGGAAGTTTCAAAAAGGAGCATATTGCAACATGATATGGTTATGAAAATGAGCTGAAATGTGACAGTTATTATTTAGTGTCAATAACTGTAACACTGTGTCATATGGATGCAAGAGTTCTAGTAAGCTGTGTTTATCTGCTGGGTGTTGCTGGAAAAAAGTAGTCATATTTACTTTTAAAAACAGGAAAGGAAAGAAATAAAAAGTGGAAAAAAACGATACATCATGCTGTATAGTCTAATCCCTTGTGAAACTATTATATGTTGCCAGGGCTAAGTTACTTAGCAATTTAAATAATGCTGCACAACTTCAGATTAGACATACAAGTATGGTTAGCACATTTTAGATGTGATTCTAAAGTATTTTGTTTGACAAGGTAAACTATCCAAACAAGAAGTAATGAGACATGTCAGATAACAGAAGTTGTATGTTTATGTTGTTGCGTCACTTTGTAAGCTGTACTCATAAAAGCCTGTTCTATCAAACAGGTATATCTTCACACAAGTGTTATAATTTAGCACAAGGTTGTGCAATCTCTGAATAGGTTGTATTAGTTAAGAAAATAGAGGAAGTAACCCCCCCACTGGGATTTAACAGTTAAAATCCTCGTATTTGTAGAATATAACTAATATAAGTGATGGTATATTAGTTTATATGGCATCAGTGCTTTGATGATTATATATCAGTTTGTGTTATAACACATTTGCACAGCTTCCCACTGGCTTACACTTATATAATTAGTGATGGGGCTAAATGTATGTCTATGTTTTCCTGGTTATAAGAACACATGTTTTATTTCTCTTTTTTCAAATCAGGATAGAGCACCCAGTCTTTATATAGGGCAGTGTTATGTAGGAAACCCCATACTCAAGTTGTGTCCTCTCACTGCCCTCTTACACCCAGTTTGTTTCTCAGATATGAACCAACAGTGTCAGAAATGGAAACTCCCCCTAAATGCCAATGGGCAACTGTGACACTTTTAAACATAACATGTATGATGTGAGCAGTGTATTATCATACATTTACATTTCTGGGGGTTATCTACAAAAATACTTCATTACATCTGTTACTGTTATATGCCATTATTGAGTAGAACAAGTAGTGTACAGCATAATATTGGGATAACAGCTAGTCATGTTTGTGCTGGTCAGACCTGTCTCCATTTCACTTGCATTATTTTTGCACAAAAAGAAGTTCATAAGTTCTTAGGGTCATAAGTAGGTAGTAGGCAGTCATTCTGCAGACCATTACAAGCCTAGTCAATAAATCATATTCAAAAGCTCCCCCAGCTTCAAATCTGGCAATGCAAAATTGGAGAATTTGAGGCTGCCTTTCCAGTTATTTAGGTTTATTTTGAAAGATACAAGGGTACTACTCTGCTTGACACGTAGTGGAAGTTTGTTCCAGAGAACAGGATACTTTGGGATTTGAATCTGTAATACCAATGTGTCTTCTTTATCTGTTGATGAAGTTTAATTCCTTTAACCAGGTATTTGAGGAGCCATTTGCTCTGCAAAGGTCAAAGAGGGTCAGATTTTTCATGGCTTGTAAGGCTAGACATGGATGGAGGAGTGTATAAGAGACCAAGAACAGAGAGAGGGTTGCTAGTCTGTCTTAGTTACTGGGGCCACTGATCTTTTTAATTAGGAATCTCCAACATCTGTCAAGCTGAGTGATATATTCAGACATGGCATAATAGGCTGTTACATGCAATAATGGATCTGATGAGATATGAGTAAAGAGGAGTTAAGACTTCTGTGGATCCAGAGGAGATGTCTTTGGAAATTAGATGAATCAGGTAAAAGGCTTTTCAAACTAATGAGGATACATGATGGTCAAAAAATAAAAGATAAGGAATTATCAGCAATAATGTCTAAATCCCTCATGACAGTATCTGAATGGAGGGGTGTATTACCTATTTGGCATGATGTAAAAATATTTTGCTTACAAAAATGAACTACACTAGATGTTTTCACATTCAGTTTAAGACCATTGTACTGATTGTTAACATGGTCTAACCAATGTTAGCGTAATTGTGAGTCAATGAAGATAAAAAGACAACGCCCACCTTAGAGCTGTCTGCAGACTTAGATAATAATAGGCCAGTAATGCTGGCCCGAAGTCTCAGAAGTAGATGCCAAATAAGACAAGTCCCCACACTCATCATAGTTTCATACGTTCATAGGTGTATACTAGGCTAACAACTACTAGGGCCCTTATAAGCCTAGCCATGCAACCCAAACATGACTCACAAATTTGATTTATAAAGGGGTGATTCACTGACTGTCTTTGTCCATCAGAGACATAGGTGCCAGACTGGGGTGAATTTACTATTACCCATCCATTGATCCAAGTTGCACTTAAATAGGGTTAGAGAGGAACTCTGTTTCACTCTGATGAAGATTGTGTTTACTCACTGTATTATTTTTGTAAGAAACATTTGTGGACATTCCATTTTCTAAATGTATCTGTTCAGGTAAACACCGAAGGGGGAACTGCACTCCATGATGGGTCCGATGAGGGCTGAGTACTGTTGGACAATGACCTCTCTAGACCAAGATGCCATGCCCTTACTTATAAGTTGAGCATATAAGGATTTTCTTACTACCTTGGACACATGTTAGTTGAAAGTTAGGTTACTATCAGCATGAGTTTTCAGATCTCTGACTAGTGAATCAACTTTTAGGGGTGTTTTATTGGTGACATAGCTTCCCAGGATGGCCAACTTTCTAAAACATAGCTATGTCTTTGACACCAGTTGTTTGTCTGTGTTAGACCTTCCTGAAAGCTATTCTCATCTTGGGGGATTCAATGACTACTTCCAGTTTGGAATTATCTGTGAACTTGGTTATCCAGAGGAATTCAATATTGGCTTTGACATTCGAGAAGTAGAAGCCAAAGAGGAGTTAGCCCAGCACAGAGCCCTGAGGGACTTCCCTGATGACCGACTTCTTTGTGGAGGTCGCCTCACTGATTCTAATCTTATGGGTCCTATCCATGAGCCAGCTAGCTATCCAGTGTGCTATAAAAGAGTTTATGCTTAGTTATTTAAGTTTTATGATAATGCCCGAGTAGGGTACTGTATCAAATGCTTTAGCCAGATCTAGGTAGACAGTATACAGCATTTTCCCCTCATTCATTGCTTTTGTGGCCTTTTCAAGGAAGTCCACCAGGTTAAGTAAGCATGACCTTTCTTTGACGAAGCCAAACTGGGATGGGTCCAGTGCCTGGAGGTCTCCTATGTCCTTGTTGATAATTTCCATGATAATTCTTTCCATGGCTTTGCAGATAAGACTAGTCAGACTAACTGGTCTGTAGTTTGCAGGATGTGGTGATGGTCTTTCCTTATGAAGGGGGTTGGCCATCACAGTCCTTGATTCTGGTAGCATAAAACCTGTTTAAAACTTTAGTTAAATATTGACACCAGAAGTCCTGATAAGTCATATTTTAGACTGTTCAGGAGGCATCCAGGAATGTTATTGGGGCCCATTGAGGCTGTGTTCTTGATTTTAAAGAACACAGCCAGGACATGCTCCCTAGTTATAGTTGGAGGGTATTTTGTGGGGGTTAGTTGGGGGTGAGAGGGTGGTAAGGCTGGAAATGAATTTGTCCACGATATCACCAGGCTCGGTGAATGTGGAACCATTAACTTCCAGTTCAGCACATTGCTGTGTGCTGCCCTTGAAGTTTCTGACATAGCTGAGAAAAGCCTTATGATTATCTTTCACCTGGAAGGCTATCTTAACCTTAAATGATTTTTTTCCTTTTATTGTATGTCCTGTTAATTTGGGACGCCACAAGCACAGTGGGATTCTGGGGCTACTCCTGGGCTTTCTTCTGATAGGTATAGCAGCATATATGCAGCCATTGACATGGTTGTAAAGAGCTTCTGAGAGCAATTCAGCATGGGCTGCTCTGTTTTCTGGGTTTAGAGGGGCATTGAATTTTGACATATGATCACTTAATAAAAGGTAATTTACCTTGGAATAGTTCATAACTGTAACTGGTTTTACATGGATTACAGTGCTGATTTTAGTTGTGAAGGAGACATCTTCATGTTCAGGCCTTATGAGAGAGGATGAGACATGGGAGAAGGGGTGCAGCATTTTCCCATATTTGTGAGTATGAGATCTACTATGTTGGAGCCTGTAGTGGACATACTCAACATTAGGTCAAGGGTGTTTGTATTTATGAAGTTCAGGACTCTCTGTCCCTGTAGGTTTGAGGCCATATAGGTTTCCCAGTCTATAGAGGGCTAATTAAAGTCTCCCATGAGTAGGGTGTTAGGTTGGATTGTAACTGCCTCCAGTAGGTATAAGTCTGTATTGTGAGCTTCTTGGAACATGGATGGTGACTTATAGCTGGCCAAGATATGATACAAGATTTTGTCTATGGTGGTCTGCATGTGAGGGAATTCCAGCACATCATTCTGTTTGACTACCCTAAAGATATGCTATTTACTGATGTATATCAAGACATTTCCACTTTTATCCGTTGTCTGTGCAGCTGCTGGTCTAAAAGTGTGTGGAAGGCCTGAAACCTGGAACTACTGGGGTACTCTCTGCCACTTTAAGCCATGTCTTCATAACTGTACAGATGTCTATATTCCCGAGTATGAGAAGGGCCTGGTGGGAGTGTAGTGTTTTATTTAGGCTCCTGGCATGGAGCAGTAAAACCTTGAAATTCAGTTGAGTTGATTTTGCTATTTCAGTAGGTTTTTCAATTTGGTATTGCCTAAAAAGCACTATGGGGGTGATTCAAGTTCTAGTCAATATTCCAAAGCCTAGCAGGGACGGGTGCAGACCATCCTTGGCAAATCATTGTGGTCTATTAACTATATTCCCCCATGTTGACAAATATTGGATCCCCTTAGAATGACACTAGAAAGTCAGACAATTTTTAAAAGCAATCATCTTTTGCTCATATTGTGGCATCATCCTCAGTGATGGCAATATGCTACTTAGTGCTAGGCTCATACCAGCCTAAGCCACATAGTTTGTGAGCAGCATAATGTCTCTCTTTATGTAGTCCAGGGAGGTATGTCTCAGGTCATTTACACCTACATGAACTATGATGGAATCCTACTGGTACCTGTGGTGTAATGACTTGAGTGCATGCATGATTAGGCATATCCTAGCTCCATATAAGCAAGTACCTGTTATCTTCTTCTGCTTCAGCCTGGCTAAAGGGGCATCTGTATGTCTTACAATGGAGTCTCCGATGATGAGATTCCTTGGAAGTGTACTTGCTTGCCTTAGGGGATCAGTGTTTGGAACTCCGTTGAGAGTGACTGTATGTGTGGTGTTGTGTCATTTCTTATGAGTGCTCCTACTGTTGCTGAGGCATAGTTTGCAAACAGGTGGTCTAGGAAATTATGTTGTTTAGGAAGATTGCTTTTAAGTGCCTCAGAATGCATTAGTATATGTGTGTGTTTTGTGTTATGTGAGGTGGGTGCTGTGTGCATGGATTTGACAACCTGGTGTATGGTTGTATGTGAGAATTTACCCTCCAGTGTCATTGTGTAAATACAACTCTTGCATACTGTGTCTGCATTTTTAAGGATTAAGTAGTTGTTGATAAACATGAGACAATTGCTACATTGTGTCAATATTTTTATTTATTTTATTTATTTGACATTTGTTAACTGGCTTGGTCCAACTGGGCTAGGAGCCAATTTTCAGTGGAGACGCGAGGAAAAAAGTTCTAATACAGACAATTACTGTACATCAGCTCCAAAACAGAGAAGTACAGTAGATAAACATGATAAGAAATACACACACACACACACACACACACACACACACACACACACACACACACACACAGCCATATATATATATATATATATATATATATATATATATATATATATATATATATATATATAATATATATATATATGTATATAGAACATACAGCAATTGAATTTTCTAATAAAACTATGATTCTAACAGATATAATTCTAATATAGAGGGGTATTTTGAGTAGCACAAAAAACATATACATATATACATGTGGTATAGAAGTCAAGCTTATGGTTATAATCTTTTAGTAAAACTATGTGTAAAGAGAGAAAACAAGAAGTGGTAGAGTGCAATGTGTGTGTAGTAAGAGTGATAATACAATAGTATAGTGCATATATCCACCGAGCTGTCACATGTCCATGCTGTCCAGTCCAAAAGGGGCATGGTGCATTCTGGTTAGAAGGCTATTAAGGTTGTCTTGTTGGCTCAAACTAATAAGGGTGTTTTAATGGGGCAGAATATGCTAAACAGCGCTAAATTTTGCTAACTTTAATGTGTACACAATGCTGAATTCTTCTAAATCTGTAGGGGTTGATACCCAGCTAGTTGCTGTAAGCTTTTTGGCGTGCAAGGTATTTGCTCTACATTTACTGCTTTACAGGGTATGCTTTTATGGACCGTTCTATAAGGAAAATTTGCTTTCTAGGTACTTGCTACTGTACAGGGCACTGCTATGTACTGCTGTGGGGTGAGCACCTTCTAACAAAAGAGCAACAAAGAAAAACAGAAAAGTAACTAATGAGCCCTCCGGCCAATAACACAAATACACTATAAGCCCTTTTATGTGTTTCCCAACTCATATGCTTCAGGCAAATACCTCCTACCACAAGATGAATAAAATCCATATTCCTAATGTAAAAGCACAGTAGAAGAGCCTCACAAGTGTATTGCTACCATAAACCAATTAAACAACTAGCTGGAATTCCCTTGCTGAAGGCAATTTTAAGGCAGACTTACAGCAGTAATAGTGAGAGGAAAAGCATTTTCTTTTTACAAAAATACACTGAAATGCACAAATAAAAACTGGAGACAGCAGCATTCACTAAAAATAACTTAAGCAAATGTGATTAGCAATCAATAATACTTAGATTTGCCTGGATGAAACTGGATACAAGTAAAGCACTGCTGGAACACAGGCTGCAATACAAAGCTTTGCTGAGCTCCTGGAAAATGAACAAGATTTGTATTAAAGGAGGTTTACTCAAGATCAATACTGGCTTGCTGGGTTGTCACTCAGTGTCATTGATCTATGGAAACAATGGGTGGGAAGGGTACATAAATAACTTATGCAACAGTATATAGCAATGAAAGGGGGGAGGGAGGGACTTTGGAAATCACATTACCATAACAGGTGGAGGCCAGAGACACAGCCTTATAAATCCATCACAGGAAAAGGGTGAGAAGGTTAGGAAAGAATTCAAGAAAGGAGTAGGCTAGGTAGGGACGGATCCAATTGGAGGGGTTCTGTGAGACAACTACTAAGCTAGCCACTTAAGAACACAGGGATTAGCATTCAAATTTACAAATATGTCAATAATGCTTGCAGAGGGAATAATGGTAAAGGCCTTGGTTAGGTTCAGATATGCTGCATGCTCTGTGGAATCACTATCCACTACTTTGGTGACTTTTTCAAAGAAATGAATGAGATTAAAGTGGCAGAATCTGCCGTCCGCAAAGCCACATCAATGAGAGTCCAGGGTTAAGAGATTTTCAAAGTCCAGATTAATGAGGCCTGACATAGTACATTGCATAGCTTTACATATGAGGCTAGTGAGACTAATGGGTCTATAGTTACCAGGGTTCATGGTAGAACCACCCTTGTGTAATGGCATTACAATGGCTGTTTTCTAGGCTACAGGAATGTAACTGTAGAAGATGCTTAGATTAGGCTGGATAAGAAGGGGGTTTTCAGATTGTGATATGCTATCAAGCACACCTCTCAACTGTCCAGAGTTTTCCAGAATGTACAGATTTTTGCCTTATATTTTTGGTCTGTTCCTCATAAAATGTGAGGTTTTCTGGCAAATCACTGAGAAATGAAGTAACTAATTAAAGACAAGATATTTGCATTTCAGACTTAATGTCCTTTAAAAATGCATGTTAATGCAAAACCTGCTATTTATCAACTTTTTATGTTTATAAAAACAATAGTCATAGCTTCATAGGTAAGTACTAGACTAGCTGACCTTGCAAGCCATTTTAAGCCTAGCACATTTCCCTCAATGGTGAGAATCTTGTGTTTGTGAGGTAAAAACCTTAATCATTATGTCCCCCCTCTTGTGAGTCCATGGAAGATAGAATTCACTGTTACATTACACAGGTTAAGTAGGGGGATCACATAGGCAAAATTTTGTACTAATAATCAGGTAACCTGTTATGTTATCAGGCACACCTCTCAACTGTCCAACTGATTTTGGGCATTTGGCCCCCATTATTTTTAGCTTTGCCTAGAATTCTTGCACTAAGAGGTTGAGAAGTATATTACCAGGGCCCATGCATTAGGTTTTATTATCTTCTGAAATGGCTGAGAGGGCTTGGTCCATAACATTAAAAGGGGGTAGCTGGAACTGTGAAATCTGTGAAATAACTAACAAAACTACGGGCGGAGAAAAATGTGCACTAAATTTGTCAGATATTAGTTATTTCCTTTGGATCAGAGTGGGCAGTATCATTCTAAGCGAGATCCAGATATTGTTAGATGTTAGTTGTTAGCTTCCTTACATAGTTAAAGAAAGTATGTGGTTGGGTAAGTAGAATGAGCCTCTTATGAGCATGAAATTGTTTCTTTTTCTTATTATATAATTTATTTATAAAGGTATTCCACTTCAGTGGTTTGTTTTTAAATTTCCCATTTTCCATGAGATTCAGATGATCTCTGCCAATGATACACTGGCAGTGTATAAATACCTAATAGTGCAGTGGCAATAACATGTGATTCAGACATGATAAAGCCACATGCCAAGCATCACCTCATTAGTGGCTTTTTATCATGTCTCTGAATCGAGCACTGTGCTGTCAGACATGACCATTCCAGGGTTCCTCCTACAAGCCCATGCATCGAGGTTGCATACACACACACGCACACACACGCACACACACACACACACACACACACACACACACACACACACACACACACACACACACACACACACACACACACACACACACACACACACACACACACACATGATCTCACAAACAGAAGGCTTTGCAGTATCTACCCACAGTCACACTATAAGCCCCACTCCATCCATTGGAGTGAATGACAGTATGCCATCAAAAGGAGTGATACACTTTTTCTTCTATGCAACCCAAATAACACAATACAACAATTCCCCGAATTGCTCTACAGCACTAGCCTGGTTCTATTGGTATTTCTGGGGCAGAACATATGGCTAATTACCATTATTTATATCCCCTGGACGGTCACATTTGCATGTGGCTTTGCCAACAAGACTCTCTGTCTGCATTATGAACACTACCTGCATATTGTTGTAGAGGTACAGTGGTCTCTGAATACACTCTACAAAACTGCCAAATCCAGGCTTCCAACATCAGCAGACCTCTCAACTGTCCAGATTTTTGTAGAATGTCCAGATTTTTACCTGATACTTTTGGCCTGTTTCTCATAAAATTGTAGTTTTATGACAACTCATTGGTAAATTTTGAGGAATGAAGTCAGAAAATAATGACAGACATTTGAGTTTCAGACTTCATATCCTTCAGAAAATTCATGCTAAAGCAAAAACTGTTAGTCTATCAACTTTATAAATATGTAAGAGCAATATTTAAAAAGTGTCCCTATTTTTGGGCCTTTGTCCCCCTGTTATTTGTGACTTTCTCCAGATCTCTTGCTCTAAGAGGCTGAGAGGTATGAACCACAGTATGATAAATCTTTCTGAATCTCAGGGTATAGTTGGTAGAGATAGGGACTGCCTTTTCAATACAATCATACCTCTTAACCTCTCACAAACAATCTAGACAAAGCCAAAAACAATGGGGGGGGGGGGGCAAAGGCCCAAAAATAGGGTCAGATTTTAAATATTGCTCCAATAAACTTAGAAAATTGCTAGAATAAAAGGTTTTACATTATTATGCATTTTCTGAAAGATATGAAATCTGAAATCGAAATGTCTGTCATTATTTAGTATTATTTAATGACTTCAATCCTCAGTGATTTGCCAGAAAACCACAAATTTTATGAGGAACAGATCAAAAATATGAGGCAGAAATCTAAACATTCTGCAAAATTCTGGACAGTTGAGAGGTATGTGATTACAACTATTTAAGTGGGAGTAGATGTCAGAGGCAAAGGCAGCATCAGAATCCACCAGCATTAGAATGGAATTTATTTAGGTAATCAAGTAACTGCGGAAGGCTTGCTTTTGAGAGGTCCCTAAACACAGAGATATCTTTACAGAAAGTACCACTAGTTTTAAATTATGTTAAAGTTAGTGTCGAAGATTCATGCCACAGGAGAAAGTTATTAGAGTTTTATACTTTCTCAGTAATACTTGCATGACTGTTCCATTGCAATACGTTTGTTCTTTGCACACATATAGCTAATGAACATAAATATTCATTTCATTAAAAAGCTTTAATTCACACAGCATAAACATAATGCCAAATAGTTATACAGAAAATTTTGAATCTATTTTTAAGAATGCAATATCAAGTTGCATGCATCCTCTTTCCCTACTTTGTATATGCATCAGACATCTAAAACATATTTTTGTTATTGGTGTATATTACAAATTAAAAGGCATCTTTCTCTACTAACATATTTCAGGATGCTACTCACTTAGATACTTATTTAAGAGAAGATACAATTTAAAGGAAAATGTTTGTCATGTTTGTGTTATATGTTAGAATTTAGTATTTATCTCAGATATCAGGTTTGTTTTAATACTGATACAAAGGTATATATAATATTAGTAGGGTAATGAGGCTGAAATATTCTTTACAAACAGGATTATGATTTGCAAATGTAGTACAAATATATGCTCTTATAAAATGTTAGTATATGAGAAGGTTCCATATATCGATGACTGGGATTGCTGTTTTAATTTTCGAGTTAAGGACTGCATAACTGATACTAATCTTTTCTTTGTGACAAATATCAGCTGAAGACTTGGAAAACAGCTGAACTAGCTAAGTATTGTTTTATACAGTAATATATCGCTGAAGATCTTATCTTACAAAAGTGATGACTACTGGAGGAGTCAGACCTCACTTTTCATGTATGCTATATTTTTTCTTCAGTGAGAGGTGTGGGCATCTCCTTCAAAGAACCCTCAGTGTTTGTTCATTGTGGATTTTGACTACTGAATAGATATTTTTCTTCACCAGTGTGATATACTACTTTTTATTGTTAAATATCACTGTATTTTTACAAATTTAATTAAACAAGGGGTCTGTTTTTTCTCAGTGTTTTATGTAACCTCCCTAATATGCTCTCTAAATCAATCAGGTACAGACGGCATACCTCTATGAAGGTAAGGGCTTTGTGTCCATTTACACGAGTTTCATTTCTTGCAGATTTCTTTAGCTGATGTAGATCAGTTGGCATGGCATGTTACACCAGGTCATGGCAAGACTTTAAGTGTACTGTGTGTGACAGGACTTTAAATGCACTGCATGCAACAGGACTTTAAGTGCATTGTGTGTGACAGGACTTTAAATGCACTGCATGCAACAGGACTTTAAGTGCATTGTGTGTGACAGGACTTTAAGTGCATTGTGCATGACAGGACATTAAATGCACTGTGTGTGACAAGACTTTAAGTGCACTGTGCATGAAAACACTTTAAGTGCACTGTACATAACAGGACTTTAAGTGCACTGTGCATGAAAACACTTTAAGTGCACTGTACATAACAGGACTTTAAGTGCACTGTGCGTGACAAGACTTTAAATGTACTGAGTGTGACAGGACTTTAAGTGCACTATGCATGGCAGGTTTAGCTGAAAGGTAATACATCATTGTGATGAGAATGAACTTTCTTGAGAAAAATGGTCTTTAAACAGCAAATTGAAAGTGGTATTTTTACATTAATTAACATGTCCGAGAGTAATTTGGAGGTCAGTTATCATTTTAACTGTGTTACTTACTGTCAGGTCAGCCTGTAATAATGAGGCATCGTTCCTGATATCTGCTGAGGATGTCAACTTTACATATACCATTGACTAGTGTGTAATACATAATGTCAGGTCACATTTAAATGCAAACGGAGAAATATGTCTGCGATACAGAATATAATAATACGTATATATTTCTGCAGGACCTCATGATTACAGGGTCTTGAGAATTCTCCAACAGGTTGATTCTCAGAGTTTGAAGTTTTTAACCTAGCTATGAACTCTCACATTTTGGTTGTGAAGTCCTCCTGCTCATAAAAGACATGGACTTCCTGTGGACCATTTTGTTTTTGACTCATTTGTGTGGGTGATAGTCATTGCCATGATGTAGTAAGTGTTCAGATGACTAAATCACCATCTTATCATATTCAGGTTTCATGAACCTGTGATGAGACCATTACTTATGGAGGGGGTCCAATTTGGGGTTCCGTTTCCCTTGATGGCACCGAGCCCTTAGGATATTGAGATTAGTCTGAACCATAAGATCTAGAAGGAGATTTATGATCCAGAACCTTTTTATAAGCCTTAAATGAAACTATCATGAAGGCCACTGATCAGATCACTATGATTTATGTACACTGTCTTTCCAGATATTACAAAGGACTAATTGGAAACATTGAGAACTGAAAAATAAGAGGGTGCAATTTGGAATGGAGGAGGCAGACGTGATCAAGCAAAGGATCATGGTTTATTGATAGGACATTATGAAACCTATCAATCTAATCTTTCACTTAAGAAAGTAATCTTCATATAGTACTAGACAGATGTATTAAGTAAAAATATCTCACAGGCCTCTTTTAAGAGTGCGGACACCAAGGCTGTGTATCTACAAACTTAAAATATTTTTTTCAGATATGAATTGTGACAACTGACAAGTTTGCTCTGGTTCCTAAAGGAGGAAGAACATGATACCATTTGAGTTTTTCCATTAGGGTGTCTTATTAAGTATTGATATATATTTGTCCATTGTGGTAGTAGACTGTTCCAAAATGGATCCATTTCCACTACATTCTAGGAGTGAATTTAAGAATTAAACAAAGACATAGAAGTAATTAAACATGTATAAAGAATGTAAAAAAATAACAGAACAGGAATAAAAAAGATGGGGCAAAATCCGGTAGGAAAATACTTAAACTGAAAAAAACAAACTGCAGTAGTGCAAAAGTATTTAATAAAACACACTGTTAAAAACACTCTTTAAAAACAAAATAAGATTAGCGCTTTCGTACCCAGCATGGTACTTCATCAGATCTAAAACTTTACTGAACAGTTATAATTTAAATAGTATTAACAATTAATGCTGCAAATCACGTGACTTCAAGATGGGTTTAAGGGGAATGAACTCATTTAACCCCTTAATACCTGTGGCTTCCAAAAGTAACATCCATTTTATCTCTTGACATTCTGTTTTGTTAATTAATTCACCACCCCTAACACTAGGCTGACATATCTCCAGAACCAAAAATTAAAAATAATGATCACTGCCCATTAAAGCAACATGTTTTGCAAGTGCATTTCTACTATCATTCTTCCGAATGCTATACAGATGCTCACGTATCCAGTCCCTTAAACACCTATTTGTTTTGCCTACCTAAAACATTTTGCAGAGTTCACAAGATGCTAAATAGACAATTTTCTTCGTATTACAGTCAGCAGTGACTTTAAGATCATACACATGCCCAGTGACAGGATGCACAAATATATCATCATTGTTAATATGAGCACACATGGTGCATCTCTGACAAGGGAGAGTCTCTAATTTATCTCCTGTATTACTGTTACCAGTAGCTTTGTTGGACTTATAACAAAGCAATCTCTTAAGACATTTCTGATTCTTAAAAGTAAAATGTGGTGTCTCTCCCAACTCCAGCTTACATTTAACATCAGATTGTAGTAGTTTCCAATGTTTCCTAATGATATCACATATAGCAGAAGAATCATTAGAAAAAGTAAGGCACATTCTAGCTTTGCTTGACTGATTCTCTGTCCTACTATTAACCAAGTCCATATCTGAATTCAAATAAGGCCTTGAACGAGTGTCCCTAAATGAGACAACCTCGTCTTGTGCTTCACATATATCATATTGTGAATATCCTTTATATCTAAAGTTACTGGAAATTCCTTCAAAAGATTCATACATGCAGCTGTCTTTTGTGTGCAGCCTAGCTGATCTATAAAATTGCTCTTTTAACACATTTCTCTTAATGGATTTAGGATGCATGCTTCTAGCATGTAGGATGTTATTAGTCTTACAGGATTTAGTGTAAATCTCAGTCTCAATACCATCTGGGGCTAAAACAACCTGCACATCCAAAAATGAAATCTTTTCATTGGAGGAACTAAATGTAAACTTCAGAAAATTCATATTGCTGTTTAGATATGCAACAAACTCACATAATAAACAGTAGTCATTGTCCCAAATAAAGAAAATGTCCTCCACAAAATGACTATAATAGAGGATAAATCTGGAAAAAATATTATTATCATTAAGCACAAACTCAGACTCCCACTGAGTCATGACAATGTTGGTGTAGCTATTCTCACAAACTGTACCCATAGCTACGTCCATTTGTTGTAAGTAATAAGAACCTTCAAACATAAATTATGATCCAAAATAATATCTAGCAGAGAGCAGATCATATGAACCTTAGCAGTATTATACACACTGTGCTGTGCTAAAAAAGCCTGACAAAGTCAACACCTATGTCATTAGGGATACAAGTGAAAAGTGAAGTAACATCCATAGTAACTAACAATACTTGATTGTTAAATTTACTAGACCTCCATTCATCTAATCTCTGTAAGAAATGTTTAGTGTCCTTTAAAACATAATCAACTTTATTCAGTATGGGACAAAGTTGTTTCTCAACATAAATTGAGAGTGTCTCTGTAGTCCACCATCTGCCAGATACTATTGGTTGCATGGGTGGATTTCCAATTCTAAACTTTCCTTTGCCTCTATACTTATTTCTTAAACATAAGTCTCATTTTCTATATCTTTTCTCTATCCAAATATTGTTAATCCTCTCATGTGTAGTAATTCATAGAAATATGCTTTTTAAGTATTGAACTTTTAACTATTGTAGACTTGTTTTATGTATTGTATTTTTAACTACTGTTATTATGTAAATTTTACTTAACTTTGGAGCTTATCTCCCTGGGCCTCTACTGAAAAAGGACATGTATCCAGCTAGACTAGCCCAGTCAACAAATGTAAAATAAATAAATAAATAAAAAATTGTTTACTCACCAGACGTAATAGAAATAATATTGCACACATTCAAATGCTCTTTAATACTGCCCCACCTATGTTTATATAGCAGTTGTACACATTTCCCCCACATTCTATGCAACTCTTAATTTGCTAAAAGTCCCAACTAAATATGGATTTGCGTAATCCTAGACTATATGAGAATGAATGTTATTACCTTGCTTGGTAACATGATTAATAGGATGACCACATTCTATGTACGTCCTACTTAGTTTCAAGATCACATTCAACATTCAAATCATCCCTTGTACTCCTTACTGCTCTCAGCATCTGTGCTTTTGGTATACCTTCGACTGCACAACATGGATTACAGCAGTTACACTATAATAAATTAACAGCAATGGACTTCCTTTATAGTTTACTGAAATGCCCCCATTCATATAAATAACTGTGTAATAATGAACCTAATCAGACACAGTTTTGATCTGTATAACTGCTTCTTAAAAATCTAAAATATTGTGAGATCATTACTGAAGACTTCACAAAATATAAAGCCATCATCAGTGAACCTGCTACAATTTTATTAGACATTGATAATGAAATCAAAATTTAAATAACACAAATATATCTTTTTACAACACTGAGAAGAAAAGGTCTCAGAGAACTTGATCTTCCACTGAAATACCTGTTATGAGTATGGCATGATGCATTAGGTTTCTGAAATGTGATCAAAGAATATTGAAACATGTAAACAAGCAAAATAAATGCAGTGACATGCACTCAGACAAACAGACCTTATATAAACTGTACAAAGCACCAAATGTAAGAGGATTGCAAAATGCCAGTGAATAAATCTGCTTCTAGTTGCTGTTGTGGCAATGCATTAGTAAGACTGCATATCCAGCAGATAGGAAGGCACTGTTATTTTTGTGGCTAGTGGATCCAGTTTTCTTAGGTGGTGCAGATAAAGCTTACAAAAACAGTTTGTATCTGAAAAAAAATGTTATCTATTATGCCCAAAAGATTGATCAACAATTTAATGTTTATCATACCCAGAACAAAAGGTGCAACATGGACCAAATCATTAGTATTCAAGAACTTAAAGTATTAAACAAGAACGTGACTACTGCAAACAGTTATATGTTTGCTGTCATTAATAAGGTAGTGAATAGACAAAATGAAATGGGTACTTGCATACAGAAAAATAATTTCATAAGTTTATAGGTACTAGTGTTCAGACTCATTGGCTATTGAAGATCACTAATTCCCTAAAACTCAGATTATAAGTCTATTGTCCTATCCAGGTATCCAAATTATAATTAAACTGATTCAGGTTGTCAGAACGTCTTATTACATGTGATAACTTGCTCCATGCAACAATAATAAATTGTTCTTTATGGGTACATTTTGCCTTTGTTGTGTTTAAAGGAATTTTAAACATCATGGCTTTATGTCTGTGTGTTACTGGATTAATATAAATTTCAAAATTTAGTGATACTGTTAATGACCCGTCATATGTGACTATCACTGTAACTCTGTCATAGCTATACTGTAAAGTGAATAAATTCAGGTGCTTGCACCTGTCTGTATAAGTATATTCCCTTTGAATAGATTCATAGGTTACTACATGTCCAGTTTTATTATATATTTAAAGACAGGTCTGATCAAAGTTTTGCATAGACAGACCACATTTCTTCATCTCTTGTTGAAAATTTTTTTCATAAGTAACCCAAGTTGTTACACGGCCTAAAAGCATATGGTACTCACTTGTTTGTCAAAGGAATAATTATGTGTAACAACTCTTATATCACAGGAGTCTCCTGCTTCTTTCAGTCCTCAGTCTTATCATGTAACAGGAGCATAATATGAAGGCTTCTCAAAGAGGAATAACTTGCATTGATTTTTACTAAATTGTAGCCCAATACAATTTGCTCAGTCAATGATTACTTTCATATAACAATTAATTTCAGCTAAATCTTGCTTGATATTTAACACAGATACAGTTTCACAATCATGAGTATATTTGCTGAGTCAGAATTTGTTGCTAACAGGCAAAATAAGAGCAAAGACCTGATTGAATAAGATAAGCCCCAGTGCCAAACCCTGCTGAGCACCTGAAGTTACAAGTAAAAGACAAGACTTAACCCCCCCTGAATGACAATGGATTCAGTTCTCTTTTTAAGCCATTTACCAATCTATATAACAACAAAATGATGAGTATCATTAAAGATTAAGACATGAATGATTGCTCTGTGTGGAAGGGTATTGAAAGCCTTTGCCAAATCCAGGTATGGAATGTCAGCAGACAGACCAGTGTCTATGGCCATAGTGATGATGTAATATAAATTAATTAGCTTTGTTAAAGTTGACCTGCCTCCAATAAACCCATTGTTGGGAAAATCAGTGAAGGTCCAGTTATTTTTAAAGTTAGTTAACAGCTCAATGATGCACCTTTCAAAATACTTCTCCAAAAAAGGTGCTAGACTCATTGGTCTGTAATTTTTGATGTCCTATGTATTACCGTTTTTGTATATAGGAGTGGTGTTGTATGAATTCCATGTTATTGGTACAGATCCTGCTTTTAACAAAATGTTAAAATGCTGTGAAGTGTAGGATATAATTCTTTGTTTTATTTAACATAATCTAGGATGAACATGGAAAATTATCTGGTCCGCTGAGCAGCTAACACTTATTTTCTTGAAGGTACTTAAGACAATATGAGGAAAAATATATGGGCACTCATAACTGTCCAAGTTACTTTATTATGGGTAAGATATGACATGTATTATTTACACTCTTGATTGAAAAGTACCTGTTAAATTCTTTGGTAATAGTTATGAGATCCCTTGTCAAGATTCAATACATATTGATATAATTGGGCTAGTTGAATGCATTACAGAATTAAAATATTTATAATACAATTTTTTGGGGTTCATATTAGATTGTCGAAACTCCGTTTATGCGAATAAGAAATCATTGACACATATTGCACGAAATACATAATCATCGAATGTGCAAAACCGCAAAATTCAAAATGTCGAAGTGTTTTGGTTGGCCCGTCTGCGGTATAGCTCCGTAAGGTAAGTGTGTGATAGTTACGGACCTTAGGGTTAGGGTGCGGGTTAAGGTAAGTGTATAGATAGGTAATGTGTGTAAGATGTAGTGTAGTATTAGAAGTAGGGTTTTGTTAAATGTATTTATGTGTATTATTAATTTTGTTTGGGTATATCCCCGTAGGGGAAGTGTGCGGTAGTTACGGACCTTAGGGTTAGGGAGGAGTTAAGGATAGTGCATAGATAGTTGTGTATGTGGGGTTTAGTGTAGGGTTAGAAGTTGAGTTTTGGTGCTTTACTTTAGGGTTAGGAGCAGGGTTTGGTTGGTGTATGTATGTGGTTTATTTATTTTGTTTGGGTAGGTAGCATGTAGCAGGTGGTGGGGTTGGCCGACTATGAACGTTCGATATTTTAAATTTCGTGGCTTAGTGCGTTCGGTATTTTCACGGTTCGAGTAATACGTGTCGCTGTTTTGGTGTTTGATGTAATGGATTTTCGTTGATTTACTATAGACCCAATTTTTTGCTGTTATGATCCTTAGATAGTCTTGCTTCAAACATTGACTATTCTTTTTTTATCAAAAACTAGAGGTCCTTGCACAATCTGCTTAATTTAGCTTTGATTCTATGAGATGGGTAGTTTCTTTAAACATGAATGGTTTCTTTTTCTTATTTTCATATGGTTTTAATATCATGATATTCCACCCAAAGGGAAAATTGGTAATCACACCTTTTATTTTCCTTTGTGATTTCAATAGCAGCAGTGAAAGGATCCACTATGGTTAAATACCCATATTCTTTATTTAGGCTATCAGTGTTCCAGTCAATGGAACTGATATGTTCTTCCAGAAACTCCAAGTTTATTAGTCCATAATTATATCTGCAGATTACATGATGATTCTGTTTAATGCAATTAATTGCAAAGGTAATCAAATTGTGATCAGAGGTAACCAACCGGGACATATACCTACATGAGAAATAAGGATTTCAAGTTTAGTGGCAATGGTGTCTAAGATGTTTTCACTAGTTTTGTCAGTTACTAAAAGAATAGGGAATTCAAGCTCAAACGTAGGTACCGCTAAAATACTACAACAGTCAATATTAGGGTTATTTAGATCATTTATAAGTAGCATATTTTTGATATACATAATTTTAGCCAGACCATTAAGGTATAACTGATGATATTCTGAGTTAATAGGTGGGCTTCTGTAAGTAACAATTAAACAACAGCTGTTGACATTTTATAAGCCAAAATGTCCATTGCAACAGTTTACAGGTTTAGGTCTGTCTGTATTGCAATTCCAGAAATAGTATTATGCAGTAATAAAATAACTCTACCTCCTTTAATGTCTTCACATAAGCGTTCATATTTGTTGTAATTTTAAAAAATATCATCTCTTGAATGCCATGCATCAATTATTGCAACAATCATACAGCTTTTTTTATGTTAGACTATTTTGTCCATGCAGTTTGTGCTTGAGATTTTTATCATTGTCACCTAAACATTAGAAGTACAAATAACAAGGTACATGAACTGCATGCCTTCTTGGCTGTTCACTCCTCTGACATACTCTGTCTAACCAAAACCTGGCTAAACCATCAACTGCAGACAATGAAGTACTACCACCTGGGTATAACATACTCAGGCTAGCTGTACTGTATAAATCAAAGCTAAATGTCGCTACGGACACTTTACAACCACCCCAAGTTAATAACGCAGAGATTCTTATCACCAAATTGCAAATTAATAAAAATAAATGTATAAATATTGTCTGTATGTACATTCCCCCGGGAAAAATGAAATTACTCTAGAAGGTATCCTCCACTGGTTAACTAGTACCTACCCTCAAGAAACCATAATATTTGGTGACTTTAAAGTAGACTGGAACTCCTACTCCTCTGTAAACCCCATGTAAACCTTTATGCATTTACCCAGACCATATCTACCCCCACCAGGATAGGTAAACCTAATCATTAAGAAAGTATAATAGATTGGATACTTATTAACAGTCAACTCCAAATGTATAAGTCAGGGACCCTCCCCGATGACCTAAGCGATCATCTTCTTACTTATATAATTAGGCACAAAGCTATTAACCCTCATCAGTCCACCCTTAGAACAGTATGAAACAATAAGAACTTTAACCCAGCCAAATTCCAAGAAGAAATCAAAGCATGCAATTGGTCAGTCTTAAAACACTTGCCCTTAAAGGAAGCTTTTGCTTACTTTAATAACACATTCCTTGCTATCCTAGACTCTCATGCTCCCACACGTACCATTAGAACTAAAACAAAAGTAGCACCATGGCTTTCTAAGGATATCAAATCAAAAATTATTTGCAGAAACAAAGCATGGGCTTTATGGTGTACCACAAAAGCCCCCCTAGATCAAATTAAATATTGGCAGCTAAGGAATGTGACTTAAAAATCCATTTTACTAGATAAAAGAAACTTCTATTGCCATATATAGCAGAAAAATCAAAATAATCCTCAGAAATTCTTGGCAGGCATAAACAAACTCTTGCACCCAGGACAAACCACCACTCCAACCCCCACAGCATACAATGATAAATTACGAGAGGCAGTAGCAAATACCTTCAATAGTTTCTTCATGGAGACTATCCAGTCCTTAGCCAGCAAACTACCTCCAAGCTGCACCAGCTCAAAGTCCGCAGATCCCAGTGCCCATCCCTCCTTTAGCCTACAACCAGTTACTACATCACTTGTTCGTGCCCTAATTAAAAAATTAAAACTCACTACTCTATCTGCTGATCTTCTCCCCACTGAGTATCTGCAAAAAGCTGTAGATGCCATAGCTTACCCCATTGCCATTCTAATCAATTGCACCATATCAAAAGCTATCACCCCCTCTATCTGGAAAATATCCCATTTGATACCACTCCATAAAGGTGGGAACTCCACTGAACTGTCTAATTTCAGAACCATAGCTATATTGCCACCATTGGCTAAAATTATGGAAAAATGCATCCACAGACAACTGCTTCACCATCTAATCCAGAACAATCTCCTGACCAACTCTCAGCATGGCTTCAGACCTCATCATAGCACCACCTCAGCCCTCCTAGCCTTCTCTAATGCCATTAATCATAACCATAATACTAATAAAAGATCCTCTGCCCTCTTCTTGGATCTCTCCAAGGCTTTTGATATGGCTGACCACCAGCTACTAATCCACACCCTGAAAACAATTTGTTTAGATAATCAAGCTCTCCAGTGGTTTTAATCTTATCTGAGTGGTAGACAACAGGCTGTCCTATGGCAAAATAAACTCCTACCCAATAACCTGGGAGGCTCACAGGGTTCTATACTAGGACCTCTTCTAATTTCCATTTTCATTAATGATCTCTACATTGTCATCCCAGATGCAAACTGTATTCAATACGCAGATGACTCCACCCTGATCTGCTCTGCTGCATCTCAGACAAATCTGTGGACATTATCTCAAAACACCTTCAACATAGTTGAAAACTGGCTCTCTGATTGTCGTCTGATCTTAAACCCCAATAAAACAAAGTTATTAATTTTCTCCCCTACTAATAGGTTGATTGCATTCTACTTTTCCATAAAAATCTAAAAATGGAACCACAATCTCCCCAGACACCTATACAAAACTCCTAAGTATTATTGTGGATAATAACCTTAAATTTGACTTGCATGTCAACCATACTATAAAAACCATCAATAAAAAACTTGGGTCACTATACAAGATAAAACCCTTCCTAACCCCACCAGCTAGAATTGCCATTGCACAATCTCATCTACTCTTGACTCTTCTCTTCTCCTCCCCTTTATTCACTAACTTCAGCAAATCTGACCTCAATAAACTCTCTAGCTGCTACAACCACATTGCCAGATTTGCCACAGGGATGTCCTACAGGACACACCCCTGCAACAACCTAAACTGCCTAGCATGGTTAGAACTGCCTAGACTAGTTCAGTACAACCAACTTATAGTGGCGTATAAAGTACTTAACTAACCTGAAAATACTCCTGCACTTAAAAACATTATCATTCCCTACTTCAATCTCGGATCACTGCGCTCCTCCAATAGATTGCTAGTTCAAACTGTCAGAACCTATAATTCAGTGGGTATCTCTCTGTTTGCCATCTCTGTAGGTAAAATTTGGAACTCACTCCCTGTGGACATCACCCTAGAACCCACGCTAAGTCTTTTTAAGAAGCATCTCAAACAGTATTTTAAATTAAACTGGTTATGACCTTGTTCCAAACCTGACTAGCTCTTTCCTATGATGGTGTGCTAACTACTCTACAACTTAGCCATGTGTAATCACTAGGTCTTTTACCTGTGATTTCTCAACTTTGTGAAATTGTATAACTTGAGTATATAAAAAATGTACTGTGTTTATCTCAAACCATGTAATTTCTTATAGTTTGTACCTTGGAGCTTTTCTCCCCGGATGTCTGCTGAAAATGCAAATGTACCCAGTCGGACTATCCCAGTCAACAAATGTAAAATAAATAAAATAAAAATAAATCATTGCAATAATACCCTGTAAAAATACAATTAGATCTCCATTTTCCTGTGGCAGTGTGACACTGCCTAAAAATACTTTACATATTCATCCATCTTGGAATTAAAAATACAACTCCATGATAGTTTAAAAGCAGACCATCTTGAGTGAAGAGTCTATAATGAAACTTCCATTCCTCCCAATAAGTTAGAATTTTTGCAGAATATACTGTACTCAGTTTCCTAAACCACACAGAGTACTTAAGTGCCTTAGTATTAGACAGTCATTCCAAAATATTATTGAATAATCTCACTGATGACCAACTCAGTTTTCATTGCTTCTGCTAATTCTAGGACCTTCAAAAGAGCATTATTTCATGTGGTTTAGTGGTATGCTGCTTAGGTCATTGGTACATGCATGAATAATTATACACTTGTATTTGTTGATCAATATCTGCAGTGTACAGGTTAAGGTCTGTCTGTAGTTCAGTTCCAGAAATAGTATTACAATATTAATACAATTCTGCCTCATCTGAATCACATAAGCATTCATATTTATTGCAATTTTGGAAAATATCTTCTTTGGAGTGCACCTGTGAGTGGTGTGACAGTGCAATGATTTTATGTAGATCAACCAGTTTTCTGTATATAGGTTTTAATATATAGCCCCCAACACAAGGATCTCTTGTTTAGCATCATTGATTATGCCAGAGATGTCATCCTTTAATGGTATAACCGGATCCTTGTCCATGTTATATTTTATAGCTAGAGGCCTTATTTCATTGAGTTAACTGAAGATGGCACAAAGTAGTCAGTTAGATGAGAGATTTTGCTTAGTCCTCCTAAAGATCTTTGTTTAGTTTTTATCTAATGTGGTCTACTGCTCACTGCTATTGTTTCTTTGATATAGATTAGTTTTTTTTTGTATATTAGGAGCTACAGTTAATATTATCACCTTTCTAATGTGGTCTACTGCTCACTGCTATTTTCTCTGATATAGATTTGTTTTTTCACATATTAGGAATGCGATTGTGCAGTGGTTAGAGTTCTCCCCTCACAGCAAGAGGTTCTTTGGTTTGACTCACGGCTGGAGCGCCTTCTATGTGGAGTCTGCATATCCTCTCCGCGGTCGAGTGACATTTAAAGGCATGCAGGTAGGTGTGTGTGTGTGAATGGGTGTGTCTTCTTTGAAGGTTGGGCATCAGGCTGGCACCTCAGCACCATAAAAATCCACTGCCAATCATTAGCGGACCGGAGTTCCACTGTGATGACCCCTAACAGGGAAAAGCCGAAAGAGATTAGTTTTTAAGAGTTACAGTTCATATTATCACCTTTCTAATACTAATCCAAAGACTATTGCTTAGAAACAGTATTTAGTGAGTTATTTCCCTATAAGAGAAAACAACCACTACCATTTATTGAATATTCAGACTAATGGTGTTAATTAAGACTAGAAAAATTAAGATAGCAATCTGTGTACTGCAAAAGTAATGGGAACACACCATATTTTATCACTGAAGAAGAGGCAGTCCATATTGAAATTATATAGAAGATTTAGAAACAAGCTGTTTACAGAATGTAGTGTAGTACACAATCTGAACATTTAGATTTAAAGAATAGTAGATTTACTTTTGAAATTATTTGGGAAAAACAGGCTTATATGGAGTTTTTCTCTCATGCTGTTCTTGTGTACCTCCGGCATCTACAGAAAGTGATAATGCCCCCCCCCCCCAAAAAAAATCACTTCTGTCTGTTTGCATTGTACATGACCTTCAGTATCCACCTGAGATGACAATGCAGCAGTTCTTCTTAGTACGTGTTAAATGATGCTAACGTTTTCACCATTTTGCTGCTTCACCTACAGCCTGAATGCTTCACATTTTTACAGTTAATCACACCCCCGCTTCTCAGAGTAAAATGCAAATGTTGCTATATATCTACAGCAGTGGTGGGTTTTTTTCCTTGTCCCTGACACATTTTGCGCAGTTTATATGAAATCAGTAATGGTGGCACTTAGTTTTAGTTGTGCCACAGAGACTGTTTTTTAAGCAAGACATCATATCTTCCAGTGATTAGTGATTATCCTAATGGCCATCACTGTTCCATTCCTGGTGACAGGAGACCCCTTAGCTTGTAATGAAGGAGAACCAGCAGGATTTCAACAACTTCTCCAGTGACTGAATATTGCTTCCTAGGAGTTACAGCTGAAGCATCAATTCACACTGAGACAAATACCTAGTGCTAAGAGAAATAACCTCATTTAGATACGGGCTGCTTTACTCTATGTCTTCCTTCACTATGGCTGCAGCTCTGACCTTAGTTCTTGACTTTGTAGCTACATTTACATATTTTTGGTGGGAGTTATCAGATTTTTTTTCATTGACAGAAGAATTTTCTTTTTTACAATTTATAGGTATTGGCAGAATGATATCTGCTTATGTGGGCATGCATCGAAAAGTGCATGTGTTCTGATGCATCTGAGTGCATACATGTCTCTGTCATTGCATTTCCATGTGTGTGTGTGTGTGTGTGTGTGTGTGTGTGTGTGTGTGTGTGTGTGTGTGTGTGTGTACATGTGCGTGCATGTGTGTGTGTGTGTGTGTGTGTGTGTGTGTGTGTGTGTGTGTGTGTGTGTGTGCCCGCATGTCTGACTGTGTATATGTGTGTGTGTTGAAGAATTTGTAACTATTGTTTAAAAACTCTTAAATGCATTACTATGGCCAGATCTCCTTTCCAGTGTCCAGTCACACTTACATGCATGCTAACACATCAGTGTGCCTTTCAGTTACTAGTGGCAATGAGCTGAAATGCATTATTTTATGGAATGTGCTTGCATTTCATAGGTGTGTGTGTGGTGTATGTGTGTGTGTGTGTGTGTGTGTGTATGTGTGTGTGTGTGTGTGTGTGAAAGTTAACTTACCCTATTCATGCGGATAGTCCTTGTGACTTTGTGTTACTGTTGGCAACAAGCAGAAATACATATTTAGATATAGTATTTCCAGCACTTCACTGGTGGTGTTTGTAGAGATATCCACATATCTTCATTTTGCTTGTTTGCCTTGGTTACTTCACTGGTGGTGTTCGCTGCTTTGCTTGTTATTTGTGGCAAGATGAAGGAAATTGCTACTGTCACTTTTACATTCCACTAGACAGTATGTCAGAGTTTCTGTACCCACTGCACTCAGAGAGTTTGCGTTTGAGTTACTGCTTGTGACAGATGATTTCCTGCATTCTGTTCTTACATGCCTGTGTGAGTGGGGTGGGCTACCTTTGCTATGCAATGCAAACAAGCTGCAGTGCATCACTATGGACACTACTTTCTCTCTAATAGCCAGTCAGTCTGGTTTACAATAGTCACTTTAGTCCAATAATGTATCACTGCATAAAAATGTAGGTATAAAGACTATTGCTTGCCTTTTGTGTGTGTGTGTGTGTGTGTGTGGGGGGGGGGGGCTTCTCATTGTTGCTGAAATTTCTCAGTTTCCCCTTTTTTCTCACCACTTGCTCTCAGTAATGGTTCCTGTGCAACTTTGCCTTTGAGGTACTGATGCCAGTAAAGGCAATATATATAACTAGAAAGGATCCTTCAGTGCTTGTGCTTCTAGTGTATTGTTGTTCATCTGTGTCACATTTAGGGCTTGATCTCCCTACACATTTGATAATTTACATGTTGGAGTGCATGTACAAGTGGGGCTGATTACCTTTCTTATACATTGTAAAACCTATGCAAGCAGAGGATGTAGCAATAGAGTACATCTGGCAGCTGGTGCAGAGGGTTAAGGCTGTGAGCTGCATTTGCCTACTCCATGACCTTGAGTAAGTCACTTAAGACAGTATTTAGGGGCAATATGAAATTTGGACTAGGCTCTGCAGTGGTCCTTTAGACTTTAACTCTAGTAACTGCCTGTGAGATTTACAGCATGAACACATCTGCAGATATAGACAGCTTTGTTTACCTCACCAGATATGAACATCAGAAATACATTTCCATCTGAATTAATTCAATCAAGGTTGAGTTTAACATCTGATCAACTTATGCCATCTGACAGGCTACAGATAAACAAATCTAGTATTCCTTAAAAATAAATACCAAAACTATTCAAATTACCTCTAACAATATAAGCAGATTTATTGCACTCTCCCCAAGAAACAAACACCACTGCCAAACTATAGAAAAAAGCAGCTAAATAGTTATCAGCAAAACTAGGAACCAATCTCTCGCTGCCATCCCTACTGTTTCAACTCTTACATGCAAACACAGTTTCTCATCTAGCAGCTAAACTCATTCCAAAAATACTCTCCTGTAATCTCAAAAATTAGTCTCATTCTGGCCCCTAGTTTATACACCCACCACTTAACTTCACTGCATTAACCATAACTTTACCTCCCTTCGACCAAAACTGTGGAAGTACCTCCCAGCCCATCGAAATGACATTACCTCATACCCCAGTTTCAACTTCCAACTCAAAACAAAAAATTTAACTATAAAGGCAGAATAGTATTGTGTACAATCAAATCACATAACCTGTTACCCTTCTCTTTAATTTTATGTAAGATGTTTTCTCTGTGAGATTCAGCTCTCCCACAGAGTAGTATTCATGCCCTTATTTCCCATATACTTCCTTACTCTCATAATCCATCCCTGTTATTAGTTCCATAATTTCATTTTCATCTCCTTCTTCATCTTATATCTCAACTATCTGGTTCTGTAGATAAGTAGATATATTATTGTTCATGTTACTATTTACTAGAGTTACAAGCTATTTAAATCGCTATGCTTGGGCTACTCTGGATCTTTTTCAGTGTTTGTTAGTCATACATATCTATGTTAATTACCACTATTTAATAGTAAGTTTATTCTGCAATGGGAAAAACTTTGGATGTACTTAAGCATTTTGTTCTTTTTTTTTTCTGTATGCTTCCAGGCCGAGAATAAAATTCTTCATTACTGATCAGTTCTCTACCTCAGTCAACAAATGCAAATAAGATGAGACATTTCTTGAGTTTTGGGTATTGTCTGTGAAATAGTATTAAAATATATCTACATATTTTCCATATTTGAACAAAAAATATCCAAACTACAGAGGGTACTGTATTGTATCATATTATACATCACTTGAAAGCCTGTAATGAGCTGAACAACTTTATTGTGGGTCTATCAAGTACCATAGCTATTATAGCAGACCATTTACTTGTTAAACAGCTAAAATCCAGCAAACACCATTTCCCCACTGAGCTTTAATCCATTACTGCCATAAAGGACTCAGTAATAATTGCTTCCTGAAATGGATGATTGACTTACATTTTTGAAAAGTTTTTCAGTAATAATTTTATGTAGTCAGATTTTGAATGGTGAAAAGTCTACTAGAACTCTTAGTACTAATATTTTATGAAAATTTTCAACTAGACTAGCACAGAAACATGTTTATTTAAATGATTGTGTTTGCATTTGAAAGTGACAGTTCAAATGCCTAACAATCATAGTTTAAAATGACTGTTATTATGGGTCTATATTAAAACAGTGAAGGTTTAGCTTGCTACACCTGAACGTCGACAGCTAAACAGCAAAAGCTTACAATTACGAATGGCCACTTCCACAAATTTTCGTGGGGAAAAATTTTCTTGGCTGTTATTGTTAATTTGCCCTTTTCCCCAATGTAGAGTGATCTCGGAGTTGGTATATTTAGTTAGGGGTGTGGGGGGGGCACAGCCCCCTACATCAGGGGTGTGGGGGGTGAAGTTCCCCACTTAATTAGGGTTTGAAAGTTTGTTTTAGTGTCTGATGGCCAAGCAAATTTTTTCCTTATGAAAAAATTTGTAGAAGTGGCCATTCGCGGTTGTAAGCTTTTGCTGTTTAGCTGTCGATGTTTAGGTGTTCAATAAGCTAAGCGTTCGACTATATAATATAGACCCATTATTATGAAGTCATTTTACATATATTTTGTTGTAATATGCTTTATGTATCTACTATTACTTTGTTCTAAGAACTATTTTAGCATGCATTTAAAAATACTTGTTCAGTTAATGAGATAACTAAAACTACACATAAAAATAATTTTACTGCGCTTTCATATCAAGAATTGTTATATTCTAGACAAAAGTGATACACTAAAAAGTGTAGATGATATGCTTTTCTTGTTTTTAATAAAAATAAAGGGCAAATTGTGTGTTAATTTCATCTAGCTACTCCTAGCCAATCTTCCTGAAGCACTATAATCTTCTGCCACTGTGAACAACAACAGAGATCCATGCAGGTGGTTGTTAAATGTTCTCTGGCTTTGGGTGCAGTTAAACCTGCACTGGATTTCACAATAGCATGATCCAAGTGAATATATAAGTTCTGAATGCTGATTAGCTCTGGCTTACAGCATTCCATTGAGGGGAAAAATGGCTCCATTAAAACGAATCTTGAACTGATTGTGAACAGTAATGGCAGATGTTCATCATATTGATCACTGATGCAGTAGCTTTCGTTATATGGATTATGTTCTGTTATAAAAAGGATATAACATCCAGACAGCTTCCAAAGCTGAATTTAGGGTACCTTCCACATGCCCAAACTGTCAGCCAGCTCTAGTTGACTAAAAGACAAATTTGGGTTTAAAGCCCTTCAGAGCTTTACTGCCACTAAATAGTACACTCCTCTGAGGTTTTAAGGATTGACGGTTGGTTTGTGCTTTCCTTTGTTGGGCAGATAAGTTCGCTTTATGGAAAAACCTTCCATTTTCTTAATTTTATTGATGTTTTATTAGTTTGCTCTTCAGGAAAGATATTTCAAAGCTAGGAGAGTTGAGCTCTAACAGACTGTCTCAAGACTGTGATGTACTTTTAAATGCAGAGCTCGTTTTTTTTTCTGTCAGTTTAAAAGTGGTGTTAAGTAATTGAAAACAACCTTTCTGTGGAGAAATTTGTGTTTTTATACTTTTGTGGAGCTAGCATACCATTTTAAAGTGATTTTTACTGAGCTTTTCTGTCAAAAAAGTAATATTTGTGGACTGGTAGTGTTTACTGGCAATTGCTTCTTGTTTTCCCTGGGAAAGAGGTACCAATTTTAGCTTGATCATGGAACAGACTGCTGGTCTCACACTCATTCCTTCTTCCAGCCACAAAGGGAAAGAAATAAGCAAACAACCTTTGCCACCACAGCAGGCTAGCAATTTGCCTCAACCACAGGTGGACGAATCTGCTGCGGCCATCTGTTGTACCTCAGACCACTCATCTTTTACTCCAGATCCCACTGGCGTAGCATTTACAGCCACTATGGACTGGGGGTTAGCCACATCCTCTGTGGCTGTTGCAGTCCCCTCCATGGGCAAAGTAGACCCACTTTTATTGGTCTTGGAGAAAGAACAGAGAAGGTTTCCCTGTTGCATCAGAATGCTGATTCCATCCCTGGGGAAGCTACTGCTGCTTTTAATAACACAGCTGGCCCCATTTTTCCTATCAAAAAGAAACAGAAAACTAAGCATGTATCTACTCCTCAATTTTCTTTGGAAAGGAGTAGTTTACTGTGTCTGGCTCAGGGTTTAATTCAGGCTACTGATCCTGCTTGCACATTAATTTCTGGTAAAAGAAAGAGGATTATTCTTTTCCTGCAGAGATTCAAGATTCTGAATCTGAATAGGAAGATACAAGAATGGATTTAGGGTTTTGTCCTCAAATTTCTGATTCTGACTCAGAGGAGGGCTCAGATTCTAATTCTCAGTATGGAGGTTTCTCTTTCTCTGAAACTATTGCTATAATGTGCCAGAGTTATCAGTGGGAGAAAAGTGAGGTTTCGCAGTCCCTCAGAAAATACTATGAGTTGTTACAGAAGGATTTTCCAAAACCCACATCCATTCCCCTTGCTTTGTCTGCTTTGAAAGGATGTCGGTGTTACTGCTTGGAATTTTTCTAATATTCAACCAGCTATCCCAAAAAGGCAAATAGGATATATGAAGTTCTGCAGTCTTTTCATTTTTTATATACTATTCCCCAACCTCATCCAGCAGCTACAGCTTTAATTGATCCCACTGGTGCTAAGCACTTAGTTAACTCTGACCCTACTCTTTCTTATAAGGAGGGGAACATTATTGATAGGTATGGGAACAAAGTGTATACTTCTGCAACTTTGACTTTCACAATTTTGAATTGTCAGGTTCATATGTTAAAGTTTGTTCTGACAAACTGTGAAAGCATGAGGATTGTTTTGTCTGCACTTTCTTCTGTGAGGAAAATCTGCTTTAAATAGCATAATTTCTCCTATTGCTCAGGTCACGTCTCATTGTTTACAGTGTGTGTATGACTTTGTTGATACTTCTTACAGGGCTATGGCCACTAGTACAGTTTTGAGGGGGTTTGCATGGATGCAGTCTCAGAACCTCCCAGATATTGTTAAAAATTAGATTTTAAATTTTCTCATGGAGAGAGATTTAGTGTATGGTCCCTCTGCTGCAGAGGTCTTTAAAAAGTATGATGAAAGGGGTGGGCTGATTCAGGGAATCTCTAAGATTTTTCAACCGTCCTTTTCCAAATTTCCAAGTCATTTTCTATTTCTTCATTCAATTTTGACACATACAGAATAAACAGCTTCAACAAAATACAGGTAAATAGATTCATAGGTTCATAGGAGGTTATTAGGCTAGCAGCCCTAGAGCCTTTATGAGCCTAGCCATATTAATCACAAGTATCCCCATTTGTTATTTTTTGGGTAGTTAAGAATGAATTTATGAACATAGGAGTTCTATGATCAACACCTGTTACCCCTGTCCATGAGAGACATGGATAACACCCCAGTGGTGAATTTGTGGTCTCCCATCCAATTATCTAGGTTACATTTGAATAAGATCAGTGAGGAGCTCTGTTTTACGTAAATAGGGAGTCTATTTCAGAGAAGTGTCAGTCTCTGAGAGACTCATCTGTCTCCCCAGCATGATCTGTTAATGTCACAAGCTAGGTTGAGATCTCTAGAGCAAGTGACTCTTGAACCATTTCACTTGCAGATGTGTAGCATTTCCATTAAGGCAGAGTTGGAGATTGCCCTACATGCCAGACACAGGTCACCTCTCAGCAGCCTATAAGATACAGAGTAAAGTGAAAGGGCTTTCAGCCTGTCCACATAGGTCATGGTTTGGAATCCCTGTATTTTCTTGCTGAGAAACCTCTGACGTCTCTTCAGCTGCTGCAGTTGTTTGGTGAGATACATGCAAAAGGGTGCATTATACTCTTATTAGTGGTCTGATGAAAGTTGAGTACAGTAGAGTTATAACATCCCTTGACTTGGATGCTATGTCCTTGCTTATGAGGTGTACTGTGTAGAAGGCTTTCCTTGCCGCTAGGGAAACTTGGTGGTCAAAGTTCAGATTGCTATCAACCTGTGTTCCCAAGTCTCACACCAATGGGTTGGAACTTGGGGGGGGGGATGCTGTCAATATTGTAATTTTTAGGGAATCCCACTTTGCCAAAGGGAATAATAATGCATTTTTTTGCATTTAGTTTTAGACCATGGCTTTGGCACAATCATTTGTTTGTGTTAGCCCTTCTTGTAATATGTTGACATTGCTGGGGGATTCAGTTACTGCTCCCAGTTTGCAATCATCAGTGAACATGGTGAGCCAAAGGCCATCTACTTTGGCTTGGACTTCTGAGAAATAGATGCCAAACAGTAAGGGCCCAGCACAGACCCCTGTGGTACTCCACTGGTGATGGGTCTACTGGTGGAGGTGGAGTCACCAATTTGCCAGTGTGTGTTCTGTCGGTGAGCCAGTTGATTATCCATCTAGCAATATAACAGTCAATCCCTATAAGGGAAAGTTTCTCAATGATGCCAGAGTGGGGGATTGTGTCAAAAGCCTTGACAAAGTTGAGATAAGCTGTGTGCACTGCCTTACCTTCATCCATGGCTTTGGTGACATTCTCAAAGAAGTCTACCAGGTTTAATAAGCATGACCTATATTTAATGAAGCCAAACTGGGTCCAGTATTTGGAGGTCATCTATGTCCTTGTTGATAAGGTCAATGAGAATTTTTTCCACGGCCTTGCAGATGAGGCTGGTTAGTCTTAGTTCCCAGGGTCAGTTGATGGCCCCCCTTTTGTGCAGGGGGATTACTGTTGCTGTTCTCCATTATGAAGGCACATAGCCAGTTCTCAAGCTATGATTAAAGAGAATGCCAAGTGGGTCCACCAGTTTTTGTTTTAGATTGTTTAGCAAACAACCTGGGTAATATCTGGTCCCACTGAGGCCATGTTTTTGTCCTTGACAAGTGCAGAGATGAACTGCACTGAATCTGTCAGCTAACAGGTTGGTGATATCTTTCTTTGTAGTATGACTTATCCCATCTACAACCAGTTTGTCACATAGCTGGGCATTCCCTTTTAGACTTCGGGTGTACTTAAAGAATGCTTTATGATTATCCTTGGCTAGGGATGCGATTTTAGTTTCTTAATTTGCTTTAAAAGACTTTACTAGATTTCTGATTTTTCTGTTTAGGCTTAGGAGGGAACTCTTCCTCTGCAGAGTAATATCCCTCTTGCTTTTGGATAACAGGTTCTTCCTCTTGTTATATAATCTGTTTATACTTGAAGTCCACTACAATGGCTTGTTTTTATGGGAAGACCTGGTTTTGATCCGGTCAGGTACAGTAGAGCTTATGCAGTCGCTTGAATGTTTGTACAGGACATTTGCTTACACTTCTGCATAGTGTTCATTGGTGTCTGTGATTGTGGGTGGTATGAAATTTTTTATACCATTGCTTAGTATGCTTTGGTGTAGTTTTTTATAATTTTTGTTCCTGTGATGGTGTCAGTTCCAGCAGTTACTTCAGATTAGACTGATTTGTGGTCTGACCTAACCAGGGAGGGCATCATGCATGGGGAAGTACAGTTACCCCCCCCCCTTGTTGCTGAATACTATGTCCAGAACATTAGAGCCACAAGAGGGGGTGCAGACTCTCTGTTCCAGAGCATTTGTGTTAACAAAGTCCAGGAATCTCTGAGCAAGTGTGTTTTTGCTCATGTATGTCCCCTAGTCTATGGAAGGATAGTTGAAATCTCTTTAGGTGTTGGGCTCTATGGTGAGGGATTCCAGTAAGTCAGAGTAGGTAGTGTGCTTATCCTGATTCTTGGTGGGGGATCTATAGCTAGCAATGATGTGGTATGGTACTTTCCCATTTGTTAATTGGACATGGAGTAGTTTGAGAGAGTCATGCTGTTTGACCAATCTCAAAGTGTATTTGGTTTTAATGAAGATGGATACACCTCCACCTTTGGTTCCCTCACACTCATCTTGTGGTCTGAATGTGTGGAAGGCACTATGGCCCTGCACAGCCAGGGTGCTCTCAGCAGCCTTGAACCATGTCTTGGTAACTGCACAGATGTCAGCATCTTCCAAGGTGAGGAGTGCTTCCAAGAAGTGTAGTTTCATGTTTAAACTCCTAGCATTAAGCAAAATGACCCTGAGTTTGTCTTGATTAGGTTTTGTAATGTTGGAAAATGTGTTGTATCAGCATTGCCTAAAAAATGCACTATGGGGGAGGCAAGGGCCATTGCCAGTATCTGAAAGCCTAGGGGGACAGGTGCAGTCCATCTCTAGCAGCGAGGTCTGTCTTCCCAGGCTGACCTGGACTTACACCAGAAAGTGAGCAAATTGTTGAAGTCAATTATTTTTTGTTTTTATTGTGGCATCATCCTTTGTGAGGGTAGGATACTGCTTAGGGTTAGGTCAGTGATGGCAAACCTATGACATGCATGTCAAAGGTGACACACCACAATGTTTTGGGTGACACACCAGCATTCACCAACACCCAAGTTACCAAAGAAACTAAATGAACAAAATACAAGAAATATCTGATCCTTCACTTTATACTCAGCAACAAAAAAGTAATTGATTGATGTTAATCAAATCAAATGCAATGTGCTCATTTTTTCAGTTCAATTCAAAATTACTATTTAGTAGGGTAGCTTTTTGGTGCACTAATTTAAGCCCAATTATCACTGCACATATTGTTTTCAATATTGTAAGTCACTGCATTTTCTTTTACCTTTTATACTTTTTAATATATAGCAGCAGACATGATTGGACTGTATTTTTTAAATAAAGGAATATGTAAAGAATTGTTTCTCTTTTGTGTGTGTGTGGGGGGGGGCACACCAGCAGAGTCAAGATAGGCATTTTCCAGATGTTTGACACTCTGAGTTCAAAAGGTTCACCATCACTGGGCTAGTGACATACATGTCTGGGGCACATAATCAGAGAGTTCCATTGTGTCTGTCTTTATATAGTCCAGAGAGGTATGTCTGAAGTCATTCACTCCAACTTGGACTATGACCGAGTCATAACGGTACTTGCTGTTGAGTGACTTGAGTGCATGCTTAAGAAGAAATGGCAAGGGGGTTGCAAAAAGAAGTCTCAAACCTCCCAAAACCAAGGACAATCCAATAATTCTTAAAGAGTATTCAAAAGAGTTTGTGAATCCCTCCCACCCTGGCCCTAGTTTTCTTCCAGAAAGCCTGAATCTCCATTTTTTTTCTTTGGCAACAGATAGTTTCAGACAAATGGGTTATGAAAATCATTCATTAAAGTTGCAGATGCCAGTGGAAGGAAATTCCTCCTTTCCAGGGATAAGTTTTCATCCTCTAGATCAGACTCTTTTGTTTCCACTGGTTCTTCATCACATGCTATCCCAAGGAGTGATGGAACCAGTTCCTCCTTCCCAGGTAGGGAAAGGTTTTCATTCAAGGATGTTCCTAGTGCCACCAAAAAAAAAATTGTGGAGACCAGTTCTTGACCTTTCTTTCCTAAACCTGTTTGTGATAGTACCCAACTTCAAAGTTATGTCACTTCACAACCTTTTACCTCTTCTTCCGCCTTCAAGTTTCCTGCCAAGTCTAGACTTTAAAGATGCTTATCATCACACCCCTATTCATCTAGACTTCAGATGCTTCTTAAGGTTTTGTGTGTCTGGGTCACATTCTCTGCCTTAGCCTTTGGACTATCCACTGCATCAAGAGTGTTCACAGCATGTCTCGCTCCAGTTGTAGCTCATTTCAGGCTACAGGGTATCCATATTTTTCCCATATTTAGACAACTTGCTAATCTTTGCAGTCTTTTTTAAAGTGTTGGAAATCTCTCTCTCTCTCTCTCTCTCTCTCTGTGTCTCTCTCTCTCTCTCTTGGGTGAGAGATCAGTTACATAAGTTGGGAATCCAAGAAAAAATTCAAAAGTCTTTCTTACTCCTTCACACAAGATTGTGTTCCTGGGATCTCATCCAGACATCTCCATTCAAAGAGCTTTTCTTCCACAGGGAAAAATAGATCTTTATCTAGATCTATTTCTAAGGTCATCCACACAGACTTTGGTCACTGCGAAGGAATACCTCAGGATTTTGGTTTCTTGGCATCTATGACTCTCATGATACCTCTGGCAAGACTCCACATGCGAAAGGTAGTGGCATCTGAAATCTCTTTGGTTTCAGCATTAACACCCTTTATCTTTTCAACTCCTAATCCTGGGATTTTTCAGAAGATAAATCTTTTGGTGGAGACAGCAGATATCCTTAAATCCAGGTCTCCTCTTCCCCCTCTCTGCTTGAAAGTAGTCAGTCACCACAGAAGCTTTGGACTTTGCTTGGGGAGCGGTTTCAGGAGAGATAAATGTACAGCGGGTGTGGGACACCAAGGACAGAAACAAGCATATAAATATCAAAGGGATACTTGCCCTGATCCAGACACACAACTCTTTGAACTATCTTTGGTTCCTGGGACCTCTTCAAGTGGTTACAGACAATACTACATTCATGCATTACATCAACAAGCAAAGGGTAACCAGATTGTACCCCCTTTGCAGACTAGCCATATTAGCTGGGATATAGCTTTACAGCACAATCTTATTCTACAAGCATCCTACATTTCATCAGAACAAAACTGTGTTGCAGACAAGCTGAGTAGGACCACAGAAGACACTCATAAATGGAAACTAGATCAGGGGGTCTTCCAAGATTTGATCCATCAGTGGGCAGTTCCTCAAGTATATCTCATTACATCCCCTATGAGCAATCAACTGGCATGATTCTGTTGTAGGACTCCATGCAAGAAGGCCTGTAAGACAAATGCCTTTTCTTTTCCTTGGACAAGAATGTTTCTGTATGCTTTTCCACCCTTTCCACTAATATCCAGGGTACTTCTGAAGATTCAAAAGGAATCCCCCCAGGATCATTGTGATGACTGGCAACTGTCTCAGGCAACCGTGGTTCTCTCTTCTTTTGGGAATGGCCAGGAACAATTACCACAAGCTTCCACACAGACTACATCTACTGCCACAAGAAAATAGGTGTTTCATACACCTTGACATCAACATCAGTTGACTGCCTGGATTTTAGGGTCACAATTCCTTCTAATCGTCTGTTTACTGAGGATGTGCAGCAGATATTTATGGAGGAAAGAAAGCCTGCCACTACAAAATGATATATTAGCAAATTGAGAAGATTTCCTAGTTGGTTCCAACAACATAATTAGCACCCATTCAAGGCTAGTTGTTCTCTGGTTCTATATATGTTATGTGTGAATTACTATCCTACTGCCTTTCTTATTCCTCTGTCAAGGTTCATTTATTGGCCATTTCAGCATGTCTACCCATGGATCCTCCTCTTGTAGTGCAGTCTCATGTAAAAATGTTCTTGAAAGGGGCTTTGCATATCAGGTCTCCAAGAAAACCGTTGGGCCCTTCTTGGTATCTTACTTTTGTGTTAGAGAAGCTAAATCTTTCTCTGTTTCAACCAGCTAATTTAGCTAACTTGAGTTTCTAAACATAGAAAGCAGTTTCTTGATTGCTTTGACCTCTGCAAAAAGGGTATCTGAGTTGCGAGCTCTTACGGTAAATCAGCACTATCTCATTTTCCACAGTGACATGTTTTTTTTTGAGAACTAATCTTTCTTTTATGCCTAAAGTAGCATACATCTCTCCATTTTCTTTTCTGAACTTAAAAATGAGGGAAAAAGGATACTCCATACATTGGATGTCAACAGGAAACTCAGGTACTAGCTTGATAAAGCTAAATCTTTCAGATCATCATATCAATTGTTCATTTCTTGTGAAGGTAAGAAGGGACAAACTGTGTCAAACTAGACTATTTCCAAATGGTTGTCTAAGGCTATTACCTTTTATTACACTGACTATAACAAAACTATTTCAGGTAGGGTCAAGGCTTTTCTGAAAGGGTTAGATTCTAGAAGTATTCTAGAAGCTACTACTTGGTCCTCTGTATATACTTTTACAAAGCACTATAAGCTTGATTCCTTCTCTAGGTCCAAGTCAAGCTTTGCTAGGACCATTCTCCAGTGGCTCCTGGGCTCTTCTCCTTCCACCTCCCAAGTATAGTTAGCTAAGTTAATCTACCCCATATAGCTAATGCTACTACAGCAGTGATCAATATAACAAACATAGTACAGTTGTGTAAATTAAACTACCATAACAGTAAATGTTTGAATGCTTAGGTGCTGTAGTAGCCACTCCCTCCCTCCATCCCCATTGTTTTTTGGTGTGTTTTTATGCCAGGATGTGGACATTTATTATTTGTTGTTCCTAGCATTGCTCTTTCAGGCCTCAGCCTCCCTCTATGCACTGGCAGGCAATCTCTGAAGGGCTTTACAACCAAACTTGACTTTTAGTCAGATCAGCATGAGCTGCTTGATAGTTTGGGAGTGTGGAAGGTGCCCTGAAGATTTGGAAGCTGGCTGGCTGTTATAGCCTGAGAAGCTGAACTGACTAAAATGACATGTTTGGGTGCAAGCTCTTCAGCTTTCTTGCCACTGAGAAGAGTGTTTTTCTGTGGGCTTTGGAGAATTGATGGTCAGCTAACATTGTTCCTTTGTTAGTCATAAAATTTCTCTTTGGGGACAAACCTTCCACATTGTGTTTTATTTGTTTAAAGTAACTTCTTTGGATAAACATGTCATTTTAAGCTAGGACATTTTTTTTTCTTTTCCTGTCATGACTTTTATATACTTTTCTAGTAAAAAGGTTGTTAAAAGTTGTTTAATATTGCTTTTCTCTTTGGAGAAATGTGTTTATTTTACTTTTTTTTAGAAAAAAATGTTTAAATTGCTTTTTACTGTTTTTGTTTTCTCAGAAAAAGTTACCTTTTTGCTACTTTCCTGTCTTACCAACAGTTGTTGGTAAGCATCCCCAGGAACTGAGCACAATTTTTGGCTTGACCATGAAACAAAGCATTGGTTCCTTGATCAGACCTTCTTCCAGCCACAAAAAGAAAAAGATTGTTAAACAGCCTTTGAGACCACAGCAGACTGGTAATTTGCATCAGCTACAGGTGAGAGACTCTGTTGTGTTATTTTTCCTTCAGAATCCTCTGGTGTAATCCATTAGCGACACCATGGACCAGGAGTAGTCACATCCTCTGTGGCTGTTGGCGTCGCCTCAATAGGCAAGGGGAATGTACTTAGTCAAAATGTTGTGCACATCCCTGGGGGAACTTGCTGGCAATACTGAGTTTGTTCTCCACATTTTCCTGTTAGAAAGAGAAAGAAAATTAAACTCCTGTGTCAGTTACTTAGGACAGGAATAATTTATTGGGCTTGGCTCAGGATCTAGTACAGGCTTGTGACCCTACTTATAAGGTAGTTTCTGGTAAAAGAAAAATGGATTTCTCTTACCTTAAAAAAGTTCAAGAAATAGAATCTGCATGGGATTGTGAAATGACAGATGCATTTTTTCTCCTCATGTTTCTGATTCAGATTCTGAGTAGAGTGTGGTATCTGATTCCCCTGTGATGGATTCTCTTTCTCTGAGGCTATTTTCACTATTACAAATGTTTTCAGTGGGAGAATACTGAGGATCTTGGTCCCTAAGAAAATATTATGATTTGTTACAAGTGGAATTTATAGAATCTTCATCTATTCTGCTGTGCTGTTGTGACCTACAATACTTCAAATGTAAAGTATATAACTAAGAATCCTTTCATGCATCATGCAATCCTAGCAGTCAGTGGTAACAGAGGAGTATAAATATAGTAGCTCCATTTGGGATTGAGATTGCTATTAATAGAGTATAACACATTGCTTATCCTCTGGTAATAGAACAATGGTGGCAGATCATGGGATGTGGGTCTTACAAGAAAGAATAAATTATGTAATAAGCCTTTTGGGTCATGAAGAATCTGGGAAGATATATATTCACATTGGGCAGCGGATAAATCAGCCATGAGTCAGTTAAACATCTGATGAGCCATAATCTTCAGAGCACTGTGTAGAAAATATCTACATAGTTCTATGTATATAATTAATTACATAGGATATTTACAGTTCTCAGTGTGGTGTTTGTGAAACTTGTCTCATTGCAAATTTTGTGTATATATATTTCAGGTATGAAACCTATGGTGACCTTACTATTCTTGTATTTTAGTGCTACATATTATATTAATAGTTAAACATGGTATGCCTCTTGGCTGTTGGGTATGATTTTTGTTTTCTTTTTTTCTCTGCTATTTCCCAACAATCATCCCTCCTGCAATCTAATTGGCCCATTTGTTCCCCTTAAGGCAAGTCCAAATCATACGAGGCCGACATCCAGATAAGGGTTTTCTGCTTTTAATCTAAGCCCCACCTTCTATGTGATTGATGTGTATGCTGTCATGTGAGTTGGACTGCTACTCCTTCTCTCACCAACTCTTCCTTTGTAACCTCTCACGTACTGCTCCACAAGGCCATTGCATTATTGTAGCTGGGCAGACTCCATCACACATCCCTGACCCAAGATCTGTATGTTGTGCTCTTACTTTATTTGAAGAGTCAATGTTGTAGTGAACCAGACCACATCCTTTCTCCCCAGGACAGGAAAACTAATATCAAAAACTCACTTCCTCCCTCCCTTGTCAGCTTTTCCAGCACTGGGACTGCTAATCAATCCTGGGTGATCTAGACTATAGTCAGGGCTTTACCTGTGGAATATATGACTTTGTCACTGTGGTAAGGTACTGAAAAGCTGATGTTTTAATTACAGTGGATTCAACTGTGCTTTGTCTCCAAGGCTGGCATACCTTTGATAAAAAAGACTGCTTATTTGATATTGTCAGCTGCAGCCTAAAAAATACCTGAGCTTCTGGGAGGAGTTTAAGGTAT